>NW_010401851.1:1699-36109 GCF_000710305.1 Buceros rhinoceros silvestris
CAATATGAGCAGTGCTGGCACTGTAGTCCAGTGGTGGTGTTAACAATTTCTCCATGCCCAAACCAGCCCAGGTTGGCCTTTGTGCCTAATCTCCATCACAGCTCAGAAGACAGCAACAGTGGATGATGTGCAGACCCTGTGTACCAGCTGCATGGGTGCCTGGGAGCTTGTCCTGCTCTTGGCACATAATTTACAGAGAGAGGTTCCAAGCCTACTTATTCTCCTTCATGTAGATATTTTGCTTCTCCTTATAGAGCAGAATGAAAGAGAGGTGTCTTGGCACTTGTTGAGGGGTTTTAAGGGTCAACAACCCAGTCTCATGTGCAAAGCATTTTGCGGGTTACATACAATATGTATCTTGACCACTCAATTAGTCCAAACGTGTTCTTTACAGCTGACTCAGGCTTTAAAATGACTAAAAAAGGGATTTACATCTAACATCCAGGCTAATTGTGCCATGAAAAGCATCCCTTAAAGGCAGTCAATAAAAGGATTGAGTCTGATATAGGCTAATCTGTTTTCTATTTCCCTTTGTCCTGCCCAGAGTAACCAGGCAGCAGATGCAGGGATGTTCCAGAAACCCCACAGTGTTCCAGATGCCACTTCATCAACAGAGGGTTATTCCCATGAAAGAGATGACTTCCAAGCCTCACAGGTCAAGGCAGATGCCACCACGTTAGCAGGCTGCCACTCTGTGCCTCTCCAAGATCATCAGAATCCATGTGGAAATAGGGGATTTACATCATCAGTGGCATCAGGCAGTCGAGCATGAGATACCCTGTCACTACTGAGCAGCTGTGACAAAATGAAACAAGTATTAAATGAACAATAAGAGCAATGTTTCCAAAGGTGTTTGATAAAGGCTTGTAACAGTCCACGCCTTTCCTTTTCCATGTAGTTCTACCACCTGAATTGATGATATGGTAGCAAGTTAGTGACCCAATAAATCGGACAGCCATCTGTGTAGTCAGTTTAAGAAAAACCTTGTATTATCACTAAGGTGAAAACGGCAATGCAGAGTTTTGCCCATCTTTCCTTCAACTAAGGGAGAAAACAGGCGGTTTGGAGTGTCACAGACATTGGAATTTTGGTTGAGGAGTGAAAATCTCTTCCTGCCCATGCCCTTGTGCCTAAAAAATGGCATAAATGAACACGTAGTTTTAAAAGGTTTTTTTTATTAATGTAAAAGAAAACAAAACCATAGAAATGAGTCAGCCATTTGAAGACCAAGGGCAGAAGATCTTCCTAAAATACATTTTCTTTCCACCCAATCTTGCCCCAGAGCATACGAACAAGTTTCATGGGTCTTGACAACTCCCTAAGGAGGGGGAGTGGAGAGTGAGGTGGTATCAGCAACATGACAAGTGGGAATGGTTCAAAGTTGCACCAGGGGAGGTTTAGACTGGATGTAAGGAAACATTTCTTTACCGAGAGGGTGCTCAAACACAGGAACAGGATTACTAGAGAGGTGGTTGATGCTCCAAGCCTGTCAGTGTTTAAGATACATTTGTACAATGCCCTTAATAGCAATGTCCTTAATGCTTATACTTGGTCAGCTCAGCCCTGAACTGATCAGACAGCTGGACTAGTTGATCACCAGAAGTCCCTTCCAACTGAAATTATTCTATTCTATTCTATTCTATTCTATTCTATTCTATTCTATTCTATTCTATTCTATTCTATTCTATTCTATTCTATCCTACCCTATCCTATCCTACCCTATCCTATCCTACCCTATCCTATCCTACCCTATCCTATCTTGAACATCCACCTTGGCCCTCTGGATATCCCCTAGTAGCCTCCTTGTCTCTGGAGCAGAACTTTACTTTTTCAAATTCATCTGCTACTGGAGCACTTACAAAAGAGATAATATTCACAGAAGTCTTTCAGGAAAGAAATTACTGACAATTTGTTCTACTCTTCTCATCTGCACTAAGTATTTGCTTCCTTTCTCTCTTTCACCATGGCCACAGCATAGCTGCCCACATGTGTACCCATCATGCTGTTAGAAATTAGAGGCTGACATGTGCACATGCACAGTTAGGCACCTAATTGCACAGCGCGTTACACAAACAAATTGCTACTCGCATGTAAAAAATCCTGGTACACACGTACCCATCAGGTATGCTGCGGGCTACGGTGCGTGAACAGCTGCATACAATGTGAATAGTGTATTTCTGTTTGGGAGACTCTTGGCAGAAGCAGGTATGCATACACTGCACATCAAATGTGCACAGAGCACTTTCTAGGATTTTCATGAGTGGCTGCATATATTTAATTGTCCAGATTTTTCTTTTAGATCGTAATTAATGAGTGTATATTATTCTGTAATATAGAGAGAATCAGCTATTCACAGTGTCACTAAAAAAGCACATTTCCACATTTACTGCAGATTTACTTTTTGCTCCATCATATTTGTAAGAGGTCAGCAAAGTCAAGAGTGTGGTCAAAGGCTAGTGGTTATTACTGTAAGACTGGTTTACCCTACAGAGTTTTAGTAACATTGGGGGCAATCTTAGCCATAAGATATCACAGCTTCTGTAACAGAGAAAAATCAAGAATTTTCTCTGTAAACCAGCTAGACAGATTATCAGAACTTCTCTGTGACTCTGAACACAATAAAGTAGCTTAACATGCCAGGAAGATGCCTATATTAAAAAATATACTCCCTAGTTCATGAACAAAGACCTAGGAACCTGCAAAATTTGTAATTCAGACTTAATTTACTCCACCGTGCCTGCTCTGTTGTAAACTTTGCTTTATAATGGCCCTTTAAGGCCAGGTGATTTGAAAGGCCATTTAATCCTTGCATGTGTTGAAGTAAGGCACATAAGAAAGGAAAAAAAATTAAGAATTCTTCAAAGAAAAGAAAATTATTCAAGGTGACAGTTGGTATTTCCAATAAGAAAGGCATCACAAACCATGAAAGGTCCTGTTTCAAAAGCTTTGCTCTGATGGGGCAAATCTTTTCTATATTATGCCTGGCTCAAAGATGTTGGGTGGAATTTTATACTTGATCTACACTTACTGAATGAATAAGAGCTGAGAAGACTCAGCCTGCATGGAGAGAAATCACTTGTACATCGTACAAAGATGTAGCTTTCAGAAGTGACGAAAGATGTGCCTCTGGGAAGGATGGACAAAGACACCTTCTCTGTTGAGCCATCCCTTTCTGTGAATATCCCTCTGTATGTATAATCACTACTTTCAGCTATGGTATCTGGAAAAAGAATCATGGGGAAAAGAAGGAAAAGGCTATCACAGGTCAGAAGGCACCCATCACCCTCGGCTTGGCATGTAGATGTAGCACAGCAAATGAAAAGCACAACTCCAGAGCCTGGAGTAGCTGGAAATCAATCACAACAAAGTGGATGCATCTAGAAAGAAAACTTAGAAAGCCACAAGTGAGAACTGTAGGGAGACGGGTGTCAGATGAATTGGTACTTTGTAAACTATGACTGCAAGGTTGGCCTTTTTTCATGCGAAACTTTGAAAGCTAAGGTAGGCTAGGTTCGTAGATACGTTGTATGGTAAGATAAAAGAAATACACTGATAAAAGGACTATTGATACTTTATTAGGCAAAAAAGAAAGTGAATGTGTTTTGCTTTTGCAAAAACGAAGCCTAGTTACGTACATGTTTGGTCAGAGAAAACTCAGAGAAGACATAGCTATTGATGTTATTAATAATAAAAGAGCCTGGGTACAGTCCAATCCTGGCACTACAAAAGCAGTACATGCTGTAAATTGTGCCCTAGTTAAGGAATTATGTACATAATGCTTAGCAGAGTGATGTTATGATGTATATGGTGCTTCACGAGTGTACTGAAGAACACTGGATATATTGTGTGTCACTTACTAGGCCAAATCTATTCAGATAAACTTAAATAAGACCTCTGATAATGCCGGTTCTACTATCCTAGTGAAGGATTTGCTCAGGAGATGACCATGACAGAATATAAATCATCACGGAAGAGTTGTACGTGCAAAAGGTATTGAGCCATTAAAACGGAGGAAAGAACTTGGTTGTGAATTGGTTTCAAAGGAATGAGGACAAAGATCAGAGAAATAGTTGAAAGGAAGGACAGTCCAGGAATGACTAACAGCTGGTTAACCGTTGATACGAGGAACCCCAGGTCTTTGGAAGAATGAGAGCAGGATTCTCCCGGGGCAAGCAAGGCAAGGGGCAAGCCGAAGCAAATCCTAGGTCAGAAAGAGAATTTAAATGTGTCTCCCTAGCAACTAAGAAGGAAGAACTTGCTCAGGACACAATATCAAAAGGAAATGTGGAGCCTCAATCTCAAGAGAAAAATCAATGTCTGGTCAAGGGAAATCATGGCAAGAAATAGAAAGGCTGAAGAATGGTTGTGAAACCCATAATCCAGAAAAAGGACCTAATGAATCTAACCATGATATACACGCTTAAGCAGAACAGTATATATCTTCCCACTCCTCTGCTAACATTGTCTGTGTTATACTCCTGAGAAATTAGCAAGCACAGCTTTCCACTGTAAGCAGAGAAATTAAATTACTTCCCCAGGCAAGTGTCTGACAATAGAGAAGGGATTCAGGAAACTCCTGGCTCTGTGTCCTGTGATCAGTTCAACTAATTATTCACTTTCTCATGCAATTACTGGAGAGGGGGAAAAGAAACTCTCATCATGCAGTTAAATTTTGTTTAAAATACTGCATCTGCTTAAAAAAAGATTAAGTGCAGTAGAAGAAGGCCTGAATCTCTTGGAAATACAGGAGAAAAAGAGATCAATATCTGGCATCACCAATTCTATAGATTTTGCATCAAGCGAAACGATTTTTAAATGGAGCTGATACCAACATTTTTTTCTTGTCTGGTCTGCACCCAAGGCTCAATTCTCTGTACACTTGAGTAATAAAGTGATGAGCATCGCATACTCCATAAAGACAGCCAGAGCATATTTCAATAGACCCGAAATGCCAATCTTTTACTCCAGAGAAACATGTTCATACATTTAAAACTACTACTTGTCTAGTTCGTTTGGAAACTAAGGTGCCTTTGTGGCTACTAAATTACTGTGGAACAGACTTACTCAGACATCTGGTCAAGAGCTTGATAGCTGAACAGAAAAAGTTGAGCAAAGATCTAGAAATTGAAAATACTTCTTGGTCTTCTACAGTTTTATGTCATTACACTGGGGTACCTGATTTTATTCTATACCAGCATAAAACCATCAGAGATTAAGTAATTATTTTCTCTTGACCCTACATACCACACTGCAAAGTGGGGAGTTGTTGCTATGATTTATTTGATTATCTCATAAAGCAGAACTGGAGAGCAGGAACGTTTAGCATAGCCTTACTCCATGAACAAAAGTTCATACTGCTGATTTGTCTTCTCTCCCCATTCCCATACCATAAAGTCACATTTGCATTTAAAGCCAAACCAAATATTGTCACTCTTACAAAATCTGATTACTAATACAACAATAGCAAACTAACAACATCCATGTGGATACAAAGAACAGATGGCAAAATCTGGCCTTAAAATGTCCAGAAGAGTAAGATATGGCAGTTTGTATAGGAGATTGAAAAAGATTAAGTCATTCTTGTAAACATCCAATATACTTAACAGTCATCAACCTTTCCAGACTCTTTTAACAAATAGCTAAGAGGCAAAAATAATCCTAAAAAAAAAAAAAAAGACAAATACATGTAAGCATTAATTGTGAAGGCAATAACTTTTTCTTAAGCTTAAAAAATATTGATGTTAAAAAATTATAATTTTTACAGGCATGAGGTTTTTTTCTAGAAAAAATTATTGTAACTCCTTCAAGTGGTCTAAAAGAACAATCATTATATAGAGTGCATTTATGGCACGGTAAAACCTACAGTTTTAACCAAAGCTCAAAATAACAAAATCACAAGTAGAAGAAAATTCTCTTTTGTTTACTGAAGAAGCCAAAGGCATCTAAAGGAAGGCTGGACCTGGACATACATGCACCCTCCCATTACATTCCCTGCAGTGCTGGTATACTCTCCCACATCACTGCCACAATGCTTCTGTGACCTAAAAGAATACCCTGTGTCTGAACATTGTACAAAGCCTGCGGAATAAACACTCTGGACTAATTCATCTCCAAATGTTCATTGATTAAAAGTCAACAAAACCCAGTGACTGATTTAAAAGTGATCAGCAGTTACAGATAGGAACTTTCTACTGCCTTGTTTTATCAGTTTTTAGGAATACTCTTGCAATAGGTTTTTGTGCACAGCTGCTGTTGGAAAGACAAATTGAAGGAGAACTGTTTTGCCCCAAAAGTTTGCTGTACCCATCAGTGGTATATCACATATAAACAAAACACGTGCTGTAATACAGGTGCTCAGACATAAGGAGCGAACCTGCAAGAATAGAAATTGCACAAGGGTACCATGAGAACACAACCAAGGTAACATCAGAATTTTTTTCCTCAAGTTATTGAATTGTAGAGATCAGTTAAGTCACGCTGGAACTTTGTTTCTGTACCTATGTTTGCCATATTCCCAGGGAGACACAAAACAAGTGTCTACAGTCTTAAGCCCTCTAAGAAAAAGACGACAGAGAAAAACGAGATAGAACACCTAAAAGAACAAGAAAAAGTGTTATTTTGGAGAACATGAAGAAATACTGAAGATCCTTAGAGTGATGCGTTTATTTCTCTTTTATTTCCAAAAACATGACTACAGAATACGTTTTGCCTCACAGTGCAATGAGTGACAGTGTTGTACTGAAGTACAGAAATCTAGTCATCATGTTCAGGTCTGTAAAATGAGAACCTAACCCCTCTCTCCGGTTTGTGTGACTTAATGTTACTGTGTGCACACAGAGACAGAGAAACTTCCAGAGGCTGCAATCAGAGACTGCAATTAGTTTCATTACCACTTGGAGAATAATTGGAGGTAAGGGGCACAAAGGCACTTCTGTGTATTCAGCACAACTAGACTGAGTGAGACACAATTTGATACAAGTTCTTTCAGTACGTAATTTCCTCTACACAAAAGATTAATTCTTGAAATGGAAGAATGGTTGGACTCCTGCTTTTGGGGAGTGAATTGAGTGACAAGGAAAGTGGCTGCTGAAGGTGACATTCCCTTGAAAAGTGAATGAGTCTCACCCTCTAATAGCAGAGAGAAACCACGGTATGCTGCTCATTTTACTTTCCCAGCATCAGGGAGCATTTGATCTTATCAGCTTCTCAGAGACAACACCAGGCATCTTATTGGACTTAGCTCTCAAAAGAGATGAAAACATATCCCACTTCTGCAGTGTCCCGTATCACTAAAGAAGCTCAGCATCTCTGAGTGGCTCAGTCTCTCCACAACAGGAAATATGCTAAGAAGCATTAATAACAGGAAAGAGGATCACAAGCTCTACAGCATGATTAACCAGGATAACAATTCCTCAAAGATACTAGATTACATGAATATTCATCAGTGATTACACCCAGTGTAAATTGAGATTCACATAAATTATAATGAAAAGGAACCTATCCAGTGACTTGTCTACTTTTTCTTGAGACAGAAGATCAACTATCCTTACAAAAAGGAAAGGAAGATGAGTAAGAGGCTGAGAAAAAATTAGGAGAAAATGCAGGAAACCCTTGTGAGTTGAAAGCGGGATGCAGACGGCAACCCCAGCAGATCTACAGGGCATGACTTGCGGTCACACTAAGTTTTCCAAATCAAACAAAACCATGACAGCAATGATGACCAACACAACAAGGTCATCATTGACAAAAATAACTTTTTAAGGAATAGTTTTCACCAAGGTGGTTTATAGAGTTCACATGCCTTTCACTATGCCCCAACACTGACAATCCTTTCAGATTTGTCTGTACTTCTCCGATCTTTCACAGTTCATTAAATGCTGCAATGCAAAGCCTTATTTGTGGTTCTTTAACTGCCATGCAATACCAATACAATTCATTATCCTTCTGAATATAATTTTTATTTTATTTTCCAAATATTCTAGGGTTCTAAATTGGTGGGAAAGAAAAGCAAGTGATCAATGACTCCCACGAGCTCTTCTTTCTTAGGTAAAATTTAAACTCAGCACTGGAGTCATCATATCCAGGCTTCTATTCAGGGACTGTGACTTCAGGGAAGTTAAAGCTGCCTTTTTGCTTTCTCTATCTTTGAAACAGGTATTTCCTTTATCCCTTTATTTTATCCCTGGAGGTTTGAAAGGACCCACCATTCATTGTCAAAATTTGCTATAGCTAATTATTTGCTATAATTATTCATGCTGTACTTTGACTCCCAAGGCAGTAAACAAACTATCAATGAATACATCTGGTTTAGAACCAGAAGTTGAAGCTATACTGGACAGGAGCTTGGCGCTACAGCAAATGTATGGGTGTGATTGTTGACCCATGCATTTAACATGCACAGTTGTGAGATGGCATAAGTAGACTCCTAGCACAGACTTTGAGGCAGGACAGAACAATGGAAGAAGAGTCACTGAGTTCATCCTAAGCTTTTATTGACTAGACTGCAAAGATTGCAAAGAACATTCATCATCGTTTCACTGTTCAGTGCTTGAATTTTATTCTTCATATAAATTTTCACTATAATACTCCTTTGGCATCATGGAAACAGCTTTACATTTGCTGATAGATTTTAAGAAATGGCATCAAAGTGCACAGACAGACTCCAGGGAAAGGGCTCAACAGTTCTGACTTGTAAATTTTTATGTTCTAATGGTCAGAGAAATGAATTGTCTCCAATTGTGTTTGAAGTGCAATCCACTAAGCTGTTGTTATTGCAGGTACTGTGGATTTTACATTGACAAAATACTGCCTAGAAACAGTTCTTCTCAGAGACAAAGAGAACTCACGTAGAAATTAAAGTCTATATGCGAATGAATGTTGTAACAGCAATGTTACTTGTTTACACTGCTCCACTGAGCTCCATTGGCAAAATCTTGCAGTAAACTTACTGTAGCTGATGTCAATAGGTTTTGATTATTTTGAGGCTGCTCATGTGTAGTTTTCTGCTTCGAAATAAAGCTAGTTCACATTTTTAGTAAATGTACAGCTATAATACATACATTGATTGATTTTGTTTATCTCTCCAGATGCATGCGTTTTTTAAGCTCATCATAACTGCTGGGAGAGTAACCATTTCAATGGGCAGAGATACATTACTACATAACTACATCAAAATATCCTTCCATTGTATCACAACATTTGTTGATAGCTCTGTGTCACTGCTTCTCAGAGTTAGCACAGAGATGTTGCAGTGATAGGTAAAAGTGCAAAGCAACGCCAGGCCATCATTATTACTGCCTCATCATTTCAGAAATTTAACTTGATTCAGTAGTGCCTCTATTTCTTCTTACCAGATAACAGAAAGGAGAAATAACATTTCTTTGTCCCTCTCCTGACTGCAGGAGGGAGTTTCTTCAGAAGATCTGCTCTAGTTCTAATCATTCCCCCTAACAATTGCAATTTATCACAAAGCCATAAATTTCCAAGCACTACAGAGGGCATGATGCTATGTCTGTGCTCTCTCTTTCTGAATTCAGCTGCAAAGGGAGGTGCAAGCAGATCCAGGTAGGCGGAGAAAGCTATAAATGAAAGGGTGAAACACCTCTTCATGAGGTAAGAGTCACAGGAAACTCCAAGGTCCTACTGAATTCTGTAGACCTTCTGTGAACAAGTACAAATGTCTTCACAACCTTGGGCATGTCCATTTGAGCACTTTGAAATCACTCTAGAAAAATTAAAGGCAGATTTACTATGAGGAAGAGAACAAGAAGCCGGTAGCTGCCCCTCACAGTGCCAGGCCTGGAGGGACCCTGCAGTTAAGCAGCCATTCCCCTACCTTCCCCTGCTACATCACAGCTGAAGTCGCTTACAAGAAACCAATAAATCCAAAGGAGTGACAGTAATCCACCACAGTGGGTCAAGCTTTGTTTTCATTTAAACCCATGGTACAGCTGTAATTTTTATGAACTTCCAAGGAGTGAGCACCAAGGAGCTAATGGTGAGCAGAACTGCATTCAGTACACCACTCCTAATGGTCCCCTTACATTCCCATTTTCTGCACTTTTGTGTGAGCAGTGCACTGTTATTTGTATGTGAATAACAGCAACAATCTGTGTCAGTAAGTGCATAGAAAATGAATATGGACCTTTAATCTTCACCACATCCTACATTTTAAGTATAAAATTAGGAGGTCTAAGAAGTTGAATTCATTACTGGAATAGCCTTATGAATATTTGTCTCATGATGAGTGTTATTTAGACTAAAAAGCACTATTGAAAATAGTTTTAGAACAAGGTGTTGCAATCTGAATTCCAGATAGCTCCCATTGCTAAAAAGAGGTAGTGAAAGGTAAAAAGCATAAGAAAGAGGTAAAGGTAAGATGACTTTCAACTAACGATGCTTTAAAGGAAGGAATTCTGCCCTGAACCAAAAACTCAGCAGCAGCTTACAGCAGATTTTCAGTCCACTGATTTAAAAGCTTGCAAACCCTCTCAGAGAGATTCAGTCACAAACAATCTAATGGAGTTCAAACAATCTAATGGAGTTACCTAAGGAAAGCAGCAAACCTATTCAGACTTCTCAGACACTGAGAAAACAAAGATCTAACTGTACAGACAACCCTGGGACTTTGACTTTCCAGGCTATCACTCTTCTGGAGTCAAAGATCCCCAAATCCTGCCAAGATGGAATACCTGCAGCTTGCATCCTAGTGAAGAAAATACCAGGTAAAAAAATATTGTTTCTTTCAAAGTGGTACGAACTCAAAAATTAGTGACGAACATAGTACATAAACAACCAACAAGTCCCAGAAGCTATGACTACAGAAGTAGAAAACAAGATGAAAACACACACTGTCATGCCCCTCTCCTCCCCATTGGAACATTGCAGACATGAATGGTTTGGAACAAAGTGATGACCTATAGACGGTAGCAGATGAGGATGCATGAAGAAGCAACTAATTGGAGAACAAATACTTACATTAAGAAGACATCACAATGAGACTGCACAAGAGGAACACCAGTATCCTGATCAAGAGATATAATGGGAGACAATAAGCAGGAATATGTCAATAGAGGGCAGAATTAGAGGATCACTACAAGAGAGAGTGCAAAGAGATATTTTTTTCATTCTCAGTGTTTACAAAGGATCACTCAAAAAACATCAACACGCCAGTCTGTGATATCACCAATGCAGAGACATGAAGGCACTAAAATTCCAGATCATCTCAATTTTTTTCAGAACCTGAACATCAGTCAACACGCAGTAATCTGAGCTACAAATTAAATGATACAGTTGTTTAGGCTGGAAATGGAATCAGGAAGGATGGCTCTCTCTTGCAATAGGTTTTCTTTCAACAGTTCTGCTAAAATGGGATTGGATAAAATACCGCAATGATACGGGTGAGGATGTAGATGCTGCTAATACAACAGAAACTGGCAGTGAGAAATACACAGCTGTTACACGATATGGCGCAATGTGGGAAAGCGCAGTGTTACACCAATCAGAATTTAAGTCCTAAGGGTTAAAATCAAGGTCTACAATAATAACAGACTTCTCTAGCATTATAAGTTTCAGAGCTGCATTTGATGTTGATTGACATGTGATAGAAAAAAATGCCATTAGCACTCACTCAGAAAGCTCTACTCAGTAAGATTGATAAAACCTGATATGATCAAGGCATCTTTTATAAGGACACTCAAAGCCAAAACCCAGGGTGTCCCTGAACCTCAGGCTGAATTATCTTTAACAAAGGCAATTGCCTTTAACAAAGGAGAGAGCTTTTAAAAGAAGGTCTCACCACACTTTGGTAGAATAAAAGACTGAAGATGGTTATATTTTATTAAATGTGGAACCATCAGCTAATGAAATATGTATTTATAAAATGGAACACGCAGTCCTTCAGACAGGCAAGACAAAAAGCCATGCTACAATGGAAGTTTGCCTCCTGCAGAGATTGTGATGCAAAAACATAGTGATATACTGGAAAGTAAAACAGAACCTATGGAGATGACTTTTGTGTTGGTTCTTGAGAAGACGTTGTCTGTGTCCTGCTAAAGAAACAAACGAAAGGCTGACATCAATGCTGTGGTCTGGAAAACCGTGTAAGCCGTTCTTTAATGTTAAACCAAGCCCAGTCTGTCATTTTAATCTTTCCAAAGGAGCAAGCCAAAACCAAGGGAAATAGAAGATGGCAAAGGCTTACAACAAGGTTTTCATTGTCCCTTTTGATGCCACTTAATCACTGGCAATTTTACCACGTTTCTTTAAGTGCAGGTGTAAAATCAAATTTATCTCCAAATTACTAGGTAGCCAGCACCAGTGATTTCGCTGAGCATGAGTCATAGCATGCCTTGAACGTGTTATTATTCTTGTATTTAAAAAAGAATCAGCAATCTTAATTCTTTGTTGCCTTACATCAGGCATAATTATTTACACCAGAGTAGAGTGAGGGCCAAGTAGTTTTACATCCAGCATTAAGGTTTAACATCCATTCACTGCTGGGTAAACATCTATGCAAGGTTCACTGCAACAGAAAATTAGCTCCAATGATTTCATAGCTGCCAAAGTCAATGATTTGACTCTTGCCAGGAAAAGCAGATATTTCACCCAACAGCAGACCTCATCGGTACCTAATTCCCTATACCCTCACTCTGTTTTCTTGGCAGTGTAGGGCTCAGCACTCCGCAGGAAGGTCTTCCACACGCTCCTGTCATTAGCACTTCCTTGCCATGCCAACACTCAGTAAGTCGATGCTGGCCACTCCTATACTATATTACCCTGTAAAAGTTTGGTAAGGATTGGAAAGCCGAATGGTTTGAGCAGTCACCCCCTGGCTCGTGCCTTCTTGAAGCAGTAAACTGGGAGGCCCTGGAAGGAGACGAATGTTGAGGAGGCAGCCAGACCTTCACGTGTGTTTTGTGCACTGGCTGTCTGTTCCCTGTGAGAAGAGAGGGAATGGCATACACCTGTAAATTTAACCCCAGAAAAAGAGATTCAAGGTCTTTCTGTTTGTTTTTATCAATAGCTGAGATTAGAAGCCTGACTAGCTGAGGGCACAGATGTAATACTGGCAGATCATAGAATCATAGCTAGGGTTGGAAGGGACCTTTAAAGGTGGGCAAACCACCACCACCACCCCTCCATTTGCAGTGAGCAGGAACATCTTTAGAACAGGTTGCTTTGAGTCCTGTCCAATCTTATCTTGAATGTTTCCAGGGATGGGGCATCTAGAACATTTCTGGGCAACCTCTGCCAGTGATTCACCACCCTCATTGTAAAAAATGTCTGCCTTTTACTTAATCTAAATCTACTCTTTAGATGTCTAGAGGTTTCATTTAACTTCATCCTTCCACTTCTCAACACTTATTACACATCCATCACCCAGGGCCCGACCTTCCTTGTGAAATCCTGACTCGGCCATTTAACCACAGCCCCTGTCCTACCATGAGTAGAAAGTCTGAAATGCATTTACCAAATACAGTTGGTCTGACTGTGTCATTGGCTTTCTATAAGCAATTTATCTCTCCAGACAACGCTGACACCCTGTCACATGAACAGGGTTTCTGTTTAATGTTCTCACTCGCCAGCAGCTCCTTGGTGAACTGACATTAAATTAAGAAGAAGCAGGAACAGGCCTGAAAATTTGTCCAGTCTGCAGTCAACGTCCAGCACTTAGACTGGATGAAGCCAAATCCTACAAGTTCTCACACAGCCAGGACACAAACTGTAGTGCCTTGGGGAGGGAAAAAAGATAAATATCAAAACATAGAACTGTTTGTGTTGGAAAAGACCTGTAAGAGTTAACCAATTGTTAACCTAGCGCTGCCAAGCCCAAAACCTGCACAGGCAGAAAAACTTCATGGACATCCTCACCTTGCTCAGGGTGTGCAGTATAAAGCTGAGGAACAGGTTCAGACAAATTGCTATATAGCCAGGCTTCTCTCACCACCATGTTAAAGGTAAAAGATAATACAATTGAAAAATCCTATTTTGAAAATCCATCTCCGAGCCCAAGTATCATTCTCTGTGTCTCCTCCTTAAGTAGTGGGGAAGATGGTCAACAAATCCTCCAAGTAAATTGTCGCTGCTAACACTGACATAAGCTGGGGATCCAGCTTACACACTGATGCCCTTCCCAGGCCTCTACTACAGTAATGGTATGGCTTCTGTTTCCAATACACTAAGCAGTACTCTTAAGCAATATTACACCATAAAGATTGCATTCCACCATCTCTAATGTCATCTTCAGGCTGCCAAGCAACCCATCTCTAGAAGGAAATTCATATTCCTTCAACCTGTCTGTGTCTATGTGGTTATGAAAGCCATTAATTTCAGCCATTTACCTTCCCTTATTTTATAAAAAGCAGTACAATTCCAGCAAAAGAGAAATCCAGTTAGAGCCCAGGAGAAAAAGAGGTAGCACAAGAGACAGGAGAGGAGAAAAGGGAAGCACAATGTATTTTCAAATACAGAATTGACTTACGAACTGCTGATGTAAAATGCTGCAGTCAGGCTAATTCCTCTTTTAACTCATATGTAAGGCCTTGGGACTCTCATTGTCATTAACATATGATCACATTGGACAATTCACAGTACTAGTTAGCTATTCAGACTTTGATATTATAATCTCATAAACTTCAAAACCTTCTTTACTGTTTATTCAACCAAAAGGATTGCTTAACTTTTTCTAAATTAAAAAAAAAAAAAAGTCTATTAGAGGCATTCGGTTTTGCTGGTTGATAGCTGTGGGTACACAAGCTTGACCATCTGGTAATCCTAGTGTGAAAAGCAATCCAAATCTTTCTCTGTCTTCTCCAGGGCTCAGACATGCCCTACCAGTCAGATGAAGGCTTTCCAGATATGCACTGCTCAGTAACACATTCACAGTTCACACAACAGCAAGTCCCAAATCCTGCCCCAGAGGTAAGTAGGCGCTTGGTTCAAGATGCTTTGTTCTGGTTGTCAAGCAGAGAAAACCTCTTCAGCTGACAGATAATTGTTCATGTGCTGGCAGGGAAGGATTCACTGCAGATTTTTAAAAAAATTATTCTAGGGTAGAAAAATTTGAGATAATTGTGTGTTGTGCACCATCACCACCTCCCATTTTTAAAAGGTAAATAAGTCTCTAGAAAATGTGTCAGCTTCCTGTAAAGACCTGGAGAACAGATACTCAGGTGAAAAGGCGCATATTCCTGACACCTTGCTCTTGGCCTCGCATTCGGAGAGGCAATGCACACTAGTTAATCTATCTAAAGTTCAGAGCAATTCTCTCACCTCTTTTTCATTGGAGGGTAACATCTGTCTTCATCCTCTGTTTCCTGGATAAATCAACAGTATCTTCCATGATTATTTAGTGTCCTGTGGTCTGTTCATATATCCTTTTTACCTCAGGGCTTGCATTTGCTCCTGAATATGACTACTTGGCTATTGGTTGAGTAATAGTGTCATGAAGCTGTAGAAATCTTGCTAGCAAGGCAGAGAAATCAATTGCTTCTCTGAGATTAAGTCCCACATCCAGAGTCACTGTGGATGCCATTTTTCTGAGCTCTGTGCAACATATGAGCTCAAACTTAGACAATATGAGCAAAGAGAGTACAAACATAGTTAGATTATCTAATCTGTGACCTTGGGAAATAGCACTGTTGTTAATAATAGAAACCCTGCAACCGTAATTCCATACCTTAAAAAAAAAATAATGGTTTGAATTAACCCATCGTTATTGGGGGAGGAGAGTACCTTTCTCTGCATGACTGCTGAACACTACCCCTCTTTTCCTGACTGTTGCTTGCAGGGGTAGGTACAAAGGGAAAAGAAAGCAAAGCAGAAAAGCTGTCCCCAGGTTTTGGCTGCAGTTCTTTGAATTACTGGAGGCAGATCACTGAAAAGGTTTAATCCTGTGGCAGCAGCCTCAGTGTAGGTGGAAGCAAGGAGAACTTTGGCACGTATGCGGTTTAAAGGGTGGGAGCATGCTGCAGATCCCCACTTGACTTCAAAGAGAGAAAAACATCCTATTGCTTCATCTATTTTCTGAAATCCATGCTGTGAACCTAGCAGCAAAATCTGATTTTTGTAATGCATAAAAAATATTAAAAGCAAATTACTTCTATAAGAAAATACCGTATACAGGCCCTGCATAACTGGGTGATGTCACTTCTGAGGCTGATACCACTTCACTCGCTTTGTTTCATTTCATTAAACAGATGTTGGCTCTGTGGAAGGAAAATTGGCAAGCTAGTTTTACCATGAGATGATACCTGACAACAATGTTTTTTTCAGTTATTTTTGTGAGGATAGGATTTCAGAGGTGATGCAAAAGACCAGTCTCTGGAATGTATTCTTCTCTACCTTTGCTTAAAAGAACCACAGTCTTGTGACCCACAACTACTATGCTAAAATCACTTAGAAAAAATGATATTTTATTTCTAGAATTCTTTTCTCCAAAAAAAACCCCACCAAAACCCAAAAGCAAACTCACTAGCTTTGACTTATGAGCAGGATACTGTCACTCCCAACCCCACTACACAGGTTGTGGGGTTTCTTTGCAGGAACTCCAAGCCTGCAGCAGCTCAGACCTCTGAAAATGAAAACCAAAACTAGTTTTCCTTAAACATTTGGATAAAAGTTGTAGCCATTTTGAAGCTGCTTCAGTAACAGCCCAGATGTACGTGGAGCCCGAGGCTGGGCAGTCAAATTAGCTGGACTGTCCTTCCATGTACTTCATCCTTAGAGGTAGATCTGTGCAGCGGTCAATCCAGCAGGTAGATGGTGCCACCTTCACTTGTCCTGGAGCAACTTGTTGCTGTGTTTTTTCTTACTTCTTTGATTCCTCAGTACACTACAGGACTCACCTCCAATGCCATGATAGGTCCTGAATGTAAGTCCTTGTACTGGTGGCTTCGTTCCCATACACAGACCCCAATAAAAACCATAGCTACTATTGAGTTCAAATGTCTTCCATCATTTTCTACTGAACATCTGTAGCTGAGTGGCAAAATTTTGATAGCAGAGGTGCTACAGAGGTGACTTCTTTGAGAAGCTGCTGGAATACACGTCAGACAGAACCAATGCCAGCTGGTTCCAAGATGGACCCTCCATTGGCCAAGGCCAATCCCATAGCAATGGTGGTAGTACCTCTGGGGTAACATATTTAAGGAGTGGGGAAAGAAACTGCTGTACCACAGTAACTGGAAAAGAGGAATGAAAATATGCAGGCACCAAGGTCAGTGAAGAAGCTGGGGAGAGAAGGTGCTCCAGGCACTGGCTGGAGCAGAGATTCCCCTGCAGTTGATGGAGGTTATTAGTGGAGCAGATACCCATCTGCAGTCTGTGGAGGACCCCACGCTGCAGCATATGGATGCCAAAAGGAAGCTGTGACTCCAAGAAGGTCCCATGCTGGAGCAGGCTCCTGGCAGTATCTGTGGACCCATGAGTAGCCTGCACTGGAGAAGTCTGTTCCAGCAGGACTGAACCCTGTGGAAAGGACCCACGCTGGATCAGTTCATGAAGAACTGCAGCTCATGGGAAGGACTCATGTTGGAGAAGTTCATGGAAGGACGTCTCCTGTGGGAGGGACTCCACGCGGGAGCAGGGCAGAAGTGTGAGGAGGAAAGAGTAACAGTCACAGTGTGTGAAGAATCGACTGCAAGCCCTATTGCCAGTACCCCTGCACCCCTCAGGGGAAGGAGGTAGAGAAAATTGGGAGTAAAGTTGAGCCCAGGAAGAATGGAGGGTGGGGGTAAGGTCTTTTGTTTGTCATTATCCTACTCTGATTTGATTTGCAATAAATTAAATTAATTCCCCAAGCTGAGTCTATTTTGCCCATGAAAATAACTGCTGAGTGATCTATCTGTTTATCTCAGCCTGTGAGCCTTTCATTGTATATTTTCTCTTGCCTCGTCCTGCTGAGGAGGGGAGTGATAGAGCGGCTTGGTGGGCACCTGGTATCCAGCCAGAGTCAAATCCATCACACGAGCTTGTTCAATAAGTCTTTCTCTGTTGATTATCATTTGTGTGCATCTGTCCTTTGGTCTGTATTTTAGTGAATTACTGTAAAACCAGTTCTGAAGCCAAATCAAAGCTGCTGTAGTACATTATTTGTATTCACACATATCCTAGTATATGCAGATTCCAGGCAGAATCCTAAATTCTTGTAATGGCCATATTAATGACAAGCAACTAAGAGCTACATTACTTAAGATTCCTAAAGCATTGATTCTCATTAAAGCTAGAACGACCTTAGCGGAAAGATCAAGGTGATTATAGTGTATGTTTGTTTTTTCTTTCCAGAAAGTTAAGCATTTAAAAGTACTAAAGCATAATGTTACAGCAATATTAATAGAATAGTGATTAGAATATTCACAATAATAGTAACAATTGCAGTAGAACAGGAACTGAGTCTATTTAGAGTGTTAAAATCTCACATCCAGCCACAGTACAAGTGGGGAGAAAAGACTAACCCTTAGTCGGGAATTCAATTGTCAGTTATTCCATTTCACAATCTCATTTAGGAGGACAAAGCACCTGAAAAAGCATTAGTTATCTTTACAGAAGTTGCTTTGTAGAAAGGTACCATCTCCTGCTCTTTTTTGAAGGGTGTAATATGTTAAATCACTTGCAAAATGAAAAGACATGGGGATAACCATCTATTTCTTGCAAAAGGCACAGAATCATTTTTACAAAATGAACTTGGACTTTTTTCATCAGCTCGTCCTAATCAGCAAAGCACATTTCACATTTCATCCGTAGTATCACCAAAATATCATAAGCAAAAGAAAAAAAAATTATATATATCCTGTAACTCATCTTCCCAACAGATACTGTTTTACAAGATTCTTATTTAGCCACTGTTTATGATCCTCTTCTTTCCCACATGGTACATACTGTAGACTGATGCTCCATCTTTCCACAAGAACATAAAGACAAAGAACAAAGAAAAAGAACTAGTCAGCAGCTGCAGGCACCACTACACCATTTCAGTGAAGTGAGATGGCCAAATCCAGTTTAAACACTTTAACTGTGGTTGCTCACAAACTCCTCTCACTACTGAGGCAGAGTGAGAACCTTCCCATGATAGATCTCAGTTCATAGAGGGAAATGCTTTGTTTACCTTGAGATTTGATAAGAAACCTAACTAATTTAACCTACCTTTAGAGACTTAGTTGAGAAGTCTAAAGTTAAAAAAAAAAAAAATGGTCCTGTTATCCAGTCCCTGCTCCAGTGTGAACTGTCCTCTAGAGCTGAGTGTCTCCTTCCAAAGGGACCTCACGGCAGCTATGGTTCTAACTTAAGCTTCTTGGTTTACTTGAAGAAGAATCCAGGAAAGTCTAAACTCATCCTGAATGATGTACTGGAAAAACTTTACCAAGTTTTCAACTGATTGAGAAATTCAATTTTCAGTTCTGTGCCGGTAGAGGAAGCATGACAAGGGTAAAATAAGCTCATAATGTGATGAAAATAGTATTTTTTCAATATATTTGCATCTAGCAGTTAGGCTGAGCACCTGAGTAAAAAATGTTGCCATTGCTAGCGTTGCTGAACCCACCCAGGCTAGGAGAGTAAGCTGCCTTTTGTCCTCAAAGGACTGAAAAGTCAAGTTTCAACTCATCAAACTCTTTCACTGGTAGCGCAGAAGGGATGGACAGTTCAAACTCAATTTCAGAATTGAAGCTGAATTTGCATAACCAAAAGTTAGTATGCCTTAAACTGTAAACCAGAGAGGAAAGAAAAAAAAGGGAAAATAATAAAGCTGATGGAGATGCTCTGAGCACCATTTTAGGCTGAATAGTAACATTTTTTACAAGTTTGTGACGGGAAGAAAAACTCATAATTGCTTCGAATGGAGTTTGGTGTATTTTTTAAAAACATTGTTAAAGCTTAAAACAATTCTAGGAGAAGTATAATGAAAAAGAACATCAGAGAGTTGAGATAGCAAGCTACAAATTGGATCTGCTTTAAGCAATACAGATAGCTGTATGTCTTACTGCTGAGTAGTCCCAAATTCTTTAACACAGGCACTTCAATGCAGGTGTGAACTGAAAACAGGGGTATTATATGTAGAAGTTTTCCTTCTCTGAGGCTCCCTATGCTCTGGATGGCACTGTTCAGACAAAAAGCATTCTTTACCCTTCTTTATCCTCCCTTATAAAGAGAATCAGAGCTGGAAAGGGGGTTGAAAGAAAAGGAAACCTAATTGCATATCTGTTACAAGGTCTGAGTCATAGCAGCAATTAGTTGAATGGAGTTGCCTTTCTACGTAGCCTACAGCTACCTTTTTAAACAATAGACTATTTAAAACATTGCTTACCTTATAAATGTAGCGTAATTAGTTATTCTCAGGAAGATTCAATCTGGCATTAATACTAGGTACATGAGCAAAATCCTGTAGGAAACTTGCTAGTAACACTCATCATTCCTAACTCGTTATGTATCTATATTGATGGTTATCACCACTGATTTACTTATCTAGCTAAAACATCTTGTACAAATTATGATGCAAACCTTTGAAAGTAATCTTCACAACATCATACAAAGTGGAGCAAACCACTGAGATATTTTTGGTTTCAAAAATGAAGAAACTGTGGTCTTCAAAAGGTAGAAAAAATATATTATGAAAAGTGATGGCACAAAATGGTTTCATAGGGTACCATAGTATTTTTCAGTGACTCCTGAGCAGATATGCTCCATTTGCAAAGAGGAAAATCACTTTCTATGCACCCCTGTCCCTAAGTCAAGCTTCTGAGACTCAACCCCATCAATAAATGTTCTGCTGACTGCCTCAGGTCTTCAGTGCAACACCAGAGCAATCCCACGAACTTCAATCTGTGCCCCTGTGATACCTCCAGGTCCCCCGTTGTTTTCAGAAGAAACTTGCCACAGGAAGCAATTCTGTTGACGATGTGCAAAATGGGATAGAAGTGTCTCCTCATTCTCATTTAGCAATGTTGGCTCAGCTGGACTAACAGGAGCAAAAAGCAATGAAAAATGGATTTTCACCACTGAAGTGTGAAGCTGTGACTGAGAACATATCAAAGCAACAGCTTTCTTGAGTTAGAAGGTATCAGTCTCACTGAGTCAACTTTGCTTATAAATCCTCGCTCTTCCTGTTTTCTGGATGAGGAATGTGGAATTACACACACTCTTCATAACAATTAGGCATGTTTGCATAAATAACCATCTCAAATAAACCTTGAAATCACACACATTTGAAACAGAAAGAACTTGAACAAATCCCCTCTGCTGAGAAGACACAACCAGTTCTGAATACAGTGTGTAGCTATGTTCGTTTCTTTTCTGTTTGTATTATGGTCACATGTGACATTAATTATGTGAAGCAGCATGTATCTATAACTGGTGATGTAATAATCACATTTCAAATAACAAAAAATAGCTTGTTACAGTAATATTCATGGCTTAAATCAGCAATTTGTTCTATCTAATAGAGCACGCAAAATAGGACAAAATAGTATTAATGAAAAGTACTGCGAATTACAGGGACTGCCAGCAATTTTATAACAGGTATAGGCTGGGAACTGAAACCCAGGTGCAGCAAGGCAGTAAAGCAGATTTCATTTCTATTTCTGTCTTGATCCTAGGATACTCAAAGAGCTGGAAAGGGCCTGGTGTAACTAATAGCCTTGAGCTTTGTAGCATACATCACCCACCCAGTGCTATTGGAAATCTTTGCAGGGCTGTGGGTTGTTTTTCCACAGAGTTTGCTGTTGTCTTCTACAAAGGGTTTCCAAGGAAATCTTCCTAAAGTTGGGAAAAAAGTCTTGAGGGTTCTGTAAACCTGAGGTATTTTTATGTGCTGTAAAGTAGATACAGAGAGGATGAGGATTTCACCCAAGTAGTCACTAAAAGATATTTTAGTCCTACATTAAATTATTGTTAATGTTTGTAGAACATTTCTATCCTTACCTACAGAAACAGTGTTTCTTTAATTCTCTCTGAAGAACTTATTTTAATTTCATGAACATTTCTTCATAAAATTATAATGACCTGAGATTCAGACTTGAGGGACAATTGGCATTTTCCCCACTGAGTAAAAACTAAGCTTTTATTGCTAGAGTTCCTAACTTTGTTTCTACTGGAGTTTTATCTACCAAATGGGTTAGCAGCGAGAGATCTTTATCTCTCTCCACAGACAATTACTATCAACTTTTTCTGGAGTTGATCTGTATTCACCATATCTGTTTAAAGCTTTGCATTCCATCCAGGTTGTTTCTTCTTCTTCCAGACAAATAATGAACATTTTCTAATACCATAATTTCTTGCAGTAAGACCATTAATGCCTTTCTATAGCCCATCTCAACCATCTGTGTGGATGAATACTGCCTCCAAATAAAACTCTCCAGCTGAAAAGGCTCACAGCTGTTGTCTGTATTCACCACTTGGTTTTCATTTTTATATGGTGTATTTTTTTCTGGTTAGCTACCATTTGAAAGGTATTTTTGCTGATAAAAGGTGATAGAAGATATCCTGGGATTAGATCCTGACAGAAAAAATGAAATAATTACTGCTGGGCTATGCAAGGATACAGACCTTGCTGACAGAACAAAGTCCAGGAAAAGTAACATAAGATCTACAAAAACATGTAATTCCTTTACGAAAGATTTTTGTTTACTCTAATTCTCAACATTGTTTGACTGATCTTAACATACTTTTCTGTTGATAGAAATGTTATGTAAACCACAGCCACCACCATCTATATTAAATTAAGAACCAGAGCAATTCATTTGAAAACTAGAAGGATCAGTGCAGTCCTACTTCTCTTCTTTGGAAAGATGTTTTCTGATCATAGAAAATTAAGCCAAAGTAGCCCTAGGGATTTCCTGAGAAAGAAGTAAATGAGCTGAAACACGAGCAAAGGTATTATGGCTCGTATGTATGTGTGGATGAGTGTGCACAACCAATGCCACACACAAAGAGTTTTAAAAGGTTCTACTGACATACAACATTTTGGAGGACCTTTGGAATATATGGCAGGGCAGTAGGAGAAGATAATTTTTAAAAGGACTATTTTTTCTTACAGTGAATGTAAAACCATTGAATGAACAAATCTGTTGCTATTTTTGCAGAGCAGTTTTTTGCACTTTTTTGTTTTAAATCTTTTCGATTTCCCGTTTTCACCATGAATGTTTTCTAATAATTTTTTAAAGAATGTTGGGGGGAGGGTGTGCCTTTTTGCCTTAAGTCCTTACATGGAACTGTATGATTAAAGAAAGTGGGTTTGGGTTGGGTTTTTTCTCCTCCACAATCCTAAGAGTTTTGATATTGACCTTTAATGTCTTCCACATAATGTTTATCTATTTTATCCTATTCTAAAATGTAATGTGAAATTTAAACCAATACTTGACAGAGTAATTCAGAAAAATCAACCACTGTAACAAACAAGGATCAAAAGAAAAAAATTACTTGAGGAACAAGGCCAGTGAACAAGGAGGGACAAAATTACCAAGGATGCACTGATCAAGGGGTTCTTGCGAAGGACTCTAGTTTGACAGGTATCTACCTTCTCCACTGCCTGCTTCAGTTGGCTGCTCCAGACAGAAAGAAAGGACAAAGCAAGTCTTCAGGAAAGCAGGAAAAAACAACTTTACTCAAGTAACTGAATCATAGAATCATAGAATTCTTTGGGTTGGAAGGGACGTTCAAAGGTCATCTAGTCCAACCCCCTGAAGGGTGCAGGGACATCTTCAACTAGAGCAGGTTGCCTAAAGTCCCATCCAATCTGACTTGGGATATTTACCACCTCTGTGGGCAACCTGTTCCAGTGCCTCACCACCCTCAGTGTAAAATATTTCTTCCTTCTATCTAACCTAATTTAGACCCATTTAAAACCATCTTCTAATTTAAAACCATTACCCTTTGCCCTGTCACAACAGACCTTGCTGAAAGTACTGTCCTCATCTTTCTTATATGCACCCTGGAAGGTGAGAATAAGGTCTCCCCAGAGCCTTCTCTTCTCCAGGCTGAACAACCCCAACTGTCTCAGCAGAGGTGCTCCATTCCTCTGATCATTTTTGTGGCTTCCTCTGGATCCTCTCCAACAGATTCATTGTGCTCCTAGTGCTGAGGACTCCAGAGCTGGACACAGTACTCTAGACGGGATCTCACCAGAGAGGAGTAGAGTTGCAGTATCACCTCCCTTGACCTGCTGAATACGCTGCTTTTGATGCAGCCCAACATATGGTTGGCTTTCTGGGCTGCATGCACACAATGCCAGCTCACGTACAGCCTTTCATCCACCAGTATCCCTGAGACCTTCTTCACAGGGCTGCTCTCAATCACATCATCCCCCAGCCTGTGCTTATACTGAGGATTACCCCCGAACCAGGCGCAGGTCCTTTCACTAGGCCTCGTTGAACCTCTTGAGGTTCACATGGATCCACTTCCCCTCATGTCCAGGTCTCTCATGCCTGTTGATGGCACCACTCAGCTTGTTGTCATCTGAAAAATTCCTGAGGTTGTACTCAATTCCATTGTCATTGATGAAGATATTAAACAGCACTGGTCCAATACACACTGCTGAGGGACACCACTTGTCACCAATCTCCAGCTGGACATCAGGGCAAATGAAACACAACTACTAATTTGGGACCTCTTTTGTTCTCATAGCTAGTGTGAGAGAAGCAGTTCCCTGAAACCTTAGCAAGAAAAGATTATACAGAGAGAAAATTAGTAATGCCAATCTCCCTGTCTTTCTTACATTTAAGTTTCCAGAATAACTCAGAACAGAAAATCAGGTGCGAAAATATATAGTAAAAACATGCGCACGGTACTGGTCTACCTTCAGACTATAACTGTTGCTATCTCACAATATAACCCTGCTTGAAAACATCTAAGAAAACAAGTATTGCACAGTAGTCTGAACAAAATCTGACTGTCAGTAACAGCAAGGAAACATAAAATGATTTCTAAACAACTTAACTCGGATTGTAACTGTTCAAATGATCAACACATGAAGGACTGTTTTTCCTAAGGCAAATTCCACTTATTTCCAGCCACAAACATCCATTTCTTGCGCTATCTTTACTTTAAAGCACTTGCACTTCAATGCCACTTCATCCTGCCTGTACTCTGAAGTCATGTACACTACCATTATATTTAATTCATGTTCTTTTGTATTCCTACTGATTTTTCTTACATGGTTGGGAATATATTTTCAACCAGTTATGGTTATGGTAGATAAGTAAATCTTCAGAAACTTAAACAGGGGGAATAGAAAGATAAACTTAGGCCAAATGTACCAGAGAAATTCCCGCAGAGAAATGGAGGCCAGAGAGACTCTGTTCCTTGAGTCCAAACCGTAATTTCATAAGACCTTTCTTAAGGGGTTACACTTCAGCACTGTTTTTAATTTTTTTTCTAATTACTATTATAACTCAAAACTGTCATGAACCATATTATTTATTGACTTGTATCTGGCAGAGAAGACTACCAGCTGCTTCAGAAGAAGCAGCTAGAAACCTGAAAAACAATAGAATAACTTACCTAGTTTGTACTTTGGAGCCCAGATTTTGAAATAATATGTCAATTTTCTAATTTTTTTTTTATATTATTTGTAAGTCCTTCCAAACTCTTGGCCTCAATGGTATTTTGTTGCTGGGTTCCAGTGATGCACTATGGCTTTCAATAACATCTCCTTTCACCAAGTGTGTTGCCTTTCAGTCTCACTGAATGTCCCTTTGGTGGAATGTGCAGGAAAACTTCGAAACAGAAATAAAATTTTTTTTTACACTGTTTAGCACTGTGGCCTCTTAATTTATGTATTTTCTAAAGAAAACAGCCCAAATCTCTCATCAAAGCCAAAACCTGTGATCCCGAAAGCCTTTTTGCCTCTATTCACTAGTGACCTTTAGATAAACAAAAGCTGATGAATTCTTAGATAGGTACTATCATTTTGTTCTTGCTCTAGCTTGATAACATTTCAGACCCAAGAAGTAATTACAGAAAGGGGGAAAAAAATTAACCAGGAATTGTTATTACCTGCTAAAGAAAGGAGAACAAAGTAACTTTTTTTTTTCTGTGCAAGGAGGAATTAAACAGGACAAAATAAAGTCTTCCCTGATGAACAAGAAGAATTGATCAGCAAAGCAGTGTAGTTATTTGATGGGGAAAAATGCCGAATATAGGAAAAATTCAATGAAAAACACAAGACAGTGGTTTCCAGCTGGTGCTGTATTTTATTAAAAGAGGCTCAGACAGGAACTGAGTTGGGAAAGGTAAAGTGGAAAGAGAAGACAGTAGTACAACTCCCTGAAAAGATGAAGAAGAAGCAACAGCGGTCCTGGAACCAGACTGAAAGGGAAGGATGGGGATGAGATACGTTGAGGACACCATTATAGTGGTGGGAAATCACAATGCAATGTGTGTAGGTCCAAAATCAGGCCCCGTTATTATCTTGGTCTTTTTGCTATCATTTTCTTTAGTGCAAAATGTATTGATGTGGCATTGTCATAGCAATGTTTTGATATCCTTTGCCTTAAACTTGCTATGTAAAGGCAAACTCTCAAAGGGAACAGCAGTCAGCTTCTGAGAACCACAGAAAGGAAAAATTAAAAAAAAAAAAAAAAACTTGGAAGAGGATCTGGAAGATTTGAAACAGTAAGGCTAGCAAATTTTTTTGAGCTGTGTCCCAAGGTACACACTGAAAGATGTGTACTGCAAGAGAAACAGACAGTCTTTCAATGAGAAAATATCACTGGAGAGATCAGAGACACAGGAACTGTGTTGAAAAGTAGTGCTCCATAGATAAGTTTGATGCAAAGGCAGGAACTAGCATCAAATGTCAGCAGTGGAGAGATTGTGTGAAGAAGAGACAGAGCCATTGCAGATGCGATTTGGGCATAATAAATCTGAAATGAGTAAGACCAGAATAAACCAGGGAAACCCAGAAGTGACTCATTGCTGTTTACAGAGAGCAAGGAGAGACAAGAGGTACTTCTGCTGGGAAATTTGAAGGAGTGGAGAGGGGTGAAGGGCTATTCTATCCAGTCAGTTGCAAGAGCAGTGCTGCAAGGCTTTGTCCATTGAGGGTTAAGAAAGTTTGTTCATTTGGAAAAAATACTGTAGTTACATTCTCTTTTTTTCTCCTCCCAACAGAAATTTTTTTTTTGGTTGCACATAGCCTCAGGCTATGTAATGCTCAGGGCTTTCCCTTTGCAGCCTTTCATGCGCAATGTTGTAGTTACGTTCTCCCGTTGACACATCCCACCTACGCACCCCCAGTTGCTGTACCTCTAGCCCTTGTTTTGCAGCATTTGGATTGCTTTTCCTTCCACTTACCCTTTGCCACTCCTTAGATACTAAATTTTGGGTTATAACCCTGTGCTAGGGATGAAACAGCTTAGTAGGTAATACCAGTAAAAAGTAGTCTTTTAGACAACCATTTCCCCATAAGGTATGTGCAGAAAGCTTGTCAGCTCTTCAATCTCTGGCCAATCAACAAGTGCTTCAGTCAGCTCTGTTAGCATAACAGGAAAGAAAAAACAACAGGGGAGACTGAGAAGGTCCTAAGGAAACTATAAAATTACTTTTGGAAAGGTATTTGGAGAACAGATGATGCACTGGAGAAGGCACCCAGAAAGAAATGCTCATCTAGGGACATTCCCAGCACTTCTCTTCCTGGCTGACCACTGCAGAAACTTTGCCTTTTCTATTTTTTGTCGTTTCATTTTTTTCCTTTTCTATTAGAGCTGATGGATACCAACAACTATGGACCAGAAAAATATAATCTTTTTGCATCTTTATTCCATCATCCTTTGTGAAACTATATCCTGATGGGGAACAATCCATCCACTCACAACTTATTAGTCCATCAAGAAATCTTTAAAACATTTTTTCTGTATTAAATATATGAATTCTGCTAAAAACAGAAGACAGCAAACATTCTCCCCTGTTAAAGAGAATTACATAGCAACAGGCGACATGTTACAATTAAATTTAAACCCGCCTTAGGGTTTAGAAGTATTGCATTTTCATTGTGAAAATGAGTGAAATATTCATTTAACAGACAAAACTTTTGTGAAACTTGATCCATTTAAAAGTTTATGTGAACATTTAAATCTAGCTGGGGAAAAATCAAGTCACCTGTTTTGGTCAGATGGCTAATGGTAATTAGATCTTCACAAATCCCCTCGTAACCAGCTCCTAAAACTTCTGAAAAGTTGGTAATTTTCTCAGTCACTGACACTTTTAGACACTTTTTAATTGCTTGCTAATTTTACCTCATATTATAGACACATGGCAAATTTACAGAGGATGTACTGTACAAATATTTGATAATTAATCACAGAATCACAATCTTTTTGGTTGGAAGAGACATTTAAGATCAAATCCAACAGTTAACCCAGCACTGCTAAGTCACCACTGAACCAAGTCCCTCAGCACCACATCTACACGTCTTTAAAACACTTCCAGGAATGGGGACTCCACCACTTTTCTGGGCAGCCTGTTCCAATCCTTTACAACCCTCTCTGTAAAGAAATTTTTCCTAATATACAGCCTAAACCTCCCCTGGCATAACTTGAGGCCATTTCCTCTCATCCTATTGCTTGTTACTTAGCAGAACACACTGACCCCAGTCCTCAAAAGATATCCCCTAAGACGCATTAGTGACACTAGTACCTCTATTGACATTTCCTGGTGAATCTGTGGCAGGAGTTCAGGTCTTCCAGAGTCACACCTACAATTCTAGCCCCATGTTCAGTCTTTCCTGCATTTCTAGACAAGTTTAACCCTGAGATGATCCCATAGTTTTGGGTCTTTTTGAGGCTGATGATACAGTTAGCTGTTCAGCTGGACAGCTGTGGGTGTCTAATTTAGGATGAGCTGAACTGGTTCCTCAGTTATCCAGATTTACAGGCTGGTGGGGACCAAGCTCAGATGAAGACCCTCTGCCCCAAAGACACCTCAAATACTCAGTGTATGTGCTCTATGTCCTTTCTTTCTATGCCTTTGCAGCACCTGCCTACGGTGTGAAAGCTGCACAGCTCTTAGAAAAGAACCAGACCTAAGTGCGCAATCCTTAATTTGTTCTCTCATAATTTTAAAGCAACCAAAACAAAATATAACAACTGAACATCACTGAAGTAAATGGGCTGATCTACCAGCTGGGCAAGAGGGGAACTTGCTGCAAACAGCTCAGTTCAATTACTCACTGGTTATTTTTTGTGTATTAAATAAGTAATTTAGAAGCAAGAACCAAGACAAAACAAAGGAAAACAAATCATCTCACAATCAAATTATCTCAGGGTCCCACAAGCTCTTGCTCTTGCCTCATCTCCAGGGCTTCTTGGCTGACCCTTCACAACAGCTTGCTCCTCCTCCCCACATTTTTATGTCTTCCTTCTGTTAAATGAAAAAGGAGAGGAGAGAAAAAGCTGCCTTGCCTGGGCAGCATTAAAAATCCCATCCTTACTGTTTTGAAGGGTGGGATTAATTTAACCAGATGGAAATGCCTGTAAGAGAGAGACCTACACTTCAGCTAGTCACCTAAACTCCCTCTGGTAAATGGAGAGAAACTGGCACTTTCAGGACAAAATTAAGCTCATCCCCATATAGATATTTAAACTAGGTCATATGAATCATGCCTTAGACGAGACAATTCCTCTCTACTGACACTAAAGGGAGCCTGAAATCACTAGATATAGATGTTTACATCAGTTATGTCTGAAGTTAAGAGAGCTGAATGTCACCTGCGTTTTTTCTATTTCTTTCTTGCTTTAGAGGCAAAATGCCTTATATTCACACACGTGGCTAGAAAACAGCATGTGGTTTTCATGTCCCCATTTTTAAGAACTCAAGCACTACAAGAGATGCATGAATGTATCATGTGATTCACTACAAAAACAGGTTTTCATAAGAAATTAATAACATCTCAAAAGCACAGAGGAAGAAGAGTGTGTGAAAGTACTGATCAGCACTCCAATACCTTCTCAGCAAGAATTCAGGTTCTCGACTTAATGGGTCATCTAATAGAAACAAAATAATCTTTCAAAGTCTTAACATTTCCCTTTTCTAAAAGAACTATGTAGTATTTAATTTCTAATAAAATGACTTTTCATATAATGTAATATCTAGTCACTGAGATGCTAGCCGTTATCATAGCCAGGATAATCTAAGGATATAAGTGAGACCAAACAGCACTGTGTACCCAGAAGGTCATGTGCGATTTTTTAACCATTGGAAACGGTCCGGTAAAAGAAACTCTCTCTTCCACACAAGCTTTGTTCCGCTCACAATTTATCTACTTCTCCATTTTAACTGGGAGATTCCCTACTTTGCAAGAAGCTCAACCCTTCGAGAGGTCCTGGCTTTCTCTTAGTGCTCAGTAGAGATAGATTTCTAAACAGGGATTTAAACAAGGACTGGGTTTAAAGAGATTCATTTGCAGCAATTTCCTTTATGGCTAATTTTTCAAAAGCATTTAGCATGGAGTTTCTGATAAAATCCATATTAATTTCTGAAGGGAAGAAATATACATAATACCAGGTTAATGGAAAACAGATCCTGTCAAGCCAACTAACACTATCTTTTTTTCAGATGGGATTACAAATTTGGCTGAAAATGGTAACAATATTGATATAATATACTTAGACTTCTGTAAATCATTTGACATGGCGCTGCATGACATTTTATTAAAAACAAAATCAAAGTTGCACACACTAAATAGATGAAAAAGTGTCTAACTGACAGGATTTGGAATGTCATTGCAAATGGGACAGTTGATCAGCTGCGTGTTCAGTGGGATCCTCGGGGCTGCTCCTGGCCTTATGCTTTTCAAATGTTGATCAATCTGGGAGAAAATTCAGTCACTAACTACTGTCCATATTTAGAGGTGACAGAAAAAAAGGTAGTGTGGTAAACGGTGCAGAAGACACATCCCTGCTACCGAACAATGTATTTTTTAACACAAACAGCAATAAAGTCCCAACTCTGGGAGTAAAGCAAGCAACTCTCCCTTATAGGCACTTTCAAGAGAGGTCTGCTGTTAAACAGATGGTGATCCTGCTAGATATGGGGCAGAACGTGAACTCCCAGAGCTGCAATGGGGCTAAAGGAGCCAGTCTAACTCTGGACATACACACGGTATCTTTAGTGGGATCCAGGACATTTATTACTTCTGCACGGAGCTGCAACTGCTCTGAGACTGCGTGCAGCTGTGGCATGCACGGATCAGGAGGCCTGCTGTGAGACTGGAGAGAGCTCAAAGACAAGTCATGAGAGGGATGAGAGCTCTGGCAATCATTCTTTCTAGTAAAAGATGCCAGGAGAGCTCAGTTTATTTGCTTAATCAAAGAGATGATTAGGTAATGCCTTCACCATAGCCTAGAGCTACTCATGGGGACAACAATCCTTTGCAGAGGACTCCTCAGTCCAGCAGATTAAGACATAGGAAAAAAAAAAAAGTGGGAAGCTGAGACTAGACTAATTCAGACTGGAAATATGGCTCACACCTCTATCAGACTAATTAACCTCTGGAATAATACATTTGTAAGGGTTGTGAGAGGCTGTCGCTCATCAGAAATTATTCAGCAGAAACACAATGTTTTTCTAAAAGGTGAGGCAAGTGTCAAGAGATGCATCCTTCCTCCAACAATTCATGGTAGTTTACAGTCTGTCCTGACAGACTAGATTAATTATGATTGTCCTGACAAACTTGAAAACATTGGTGACTTATTTTTGTTTGCACCTGAAAACTGAGGTTTTGAAAACAAATCTGGAGCAGGCTGAAAATCCTGTCCAAAACATCTGCAAATATGTGTGAAGTATCTACAATATTCTTCTTTATCTGTCCTGCAACTTCAATGAAAATGCTTTTCTGCGGTTTTCTTCCAAAGCCAATCCTCCTTTTCTAGGGTTTTAATGTTCCGCTGTACTATCAAAGGAAAGAAAACCTTCCCAATTACTTCTCTGTAGAGATTCCTATTTAAAATCTGAGAGGTTTACCTCTTTGGTGAAAGTGAGACTGAAACAATAAAAATGCTTGAGCCCAAGTTTCTTTGATTTGTTTTTATAGGATTTGGATTTTGTTTTGCTTGTCTTTCCAGCAGAAGTCCGGAAGCTACTCAGTGATCAGGAGAATTTATACTACTTCAAACACTCAGATCTATCTGGAGATACAAAGGGAAAAATTAGCCACCTCCTCCTCTGAGAAAACAGTAATAGCTATGCCTTTAGTAATACTTTTTTCATTTTGTAACTTCTGTATTAGTCATTAATCTGTAGCTATCAGCACGAGGACACAGGTGGAATGCAGACTGCCTGAATGTGTGCAGAGTTCATTTATTTGGCGTGTGTCCACAACTAAAAAAATACCAGTTCTTCTTTTAGAATCTTCTTTTGCATCTTTACTTCCGAAAGACACTTCCCTTGTCTCCCACTATCTGCAAAGATATCGTGGAAGGAAAGGGATGGGGAGTGATCCTCCAAAACATTTCATACATTCATCCCATGCCAAAGACATGGGAATCTGGCTAGGAATAAAACATCTCAGCATGTCCAAAAATATGTGTACAAACAGTAGCAGTAGCACTAAAAGAGGACACACCTCTAAAGGCTAGCCTGGAAAACGTAACACTCCACTCAGCCACAGACACGGAATATCTTTATTCAACTTAGTGTGAACAAATGGGACAGGAAAAACAGATGAGGTGAATGTAAATAGAAGCTAACCACGGGAGACCGTTGGGCAGCCTTTAATTGTGGCAAGCTGTTAGTCCATCCACCACTGATTAATGGTCTTCTGCACTTCTCCCCATCCGGGTGATAGGAGTCAAAGAGTTTCCCAAGAAAAATAAAACAAACCACTTATTTTTGTCTTGGTCCACTGCACGTTCCTTACTATTTCGTAGGCATCATTTCTGTCACGATTGTTGATCTAATTTCTCTGCAATCTCATAAAAATCACACAAACACCACTGGCATCTTAAGTGCATAGGGCAGGCCCACCAGCAGTGATTTAACAGTAGGGGATTTAACTTTTCATCATTCTTTGTAAGCATAAAATTGTCATATATAGACATATTATATTCTAGCTACTTGCACATATTAAAAACCCAATAAATTTAAATACTTTTACAGTTCTATATCTTTTCAATTCTCCTCAAACAAAAAAGCCAATTGTATATCTTGATAAGAATAGCTCATCAGATAAGCTCTAATGAGCTCACATTAAAATTGGAGAAAAAAAAAAGAGGTTTCGTTGTTTTTTTTTTGGTATGAGTATCAACCCAGAAATTTCTGAATGAAGAAAATAGTGCCTAGCTTCTGAATCTTCCAACCCATGTTTTTGTGACTAACTCTTCTAACTTTAGGTAAGTACCCCTTATCTCCATAGCATAATATTCATATTTGCTTAGTGTTCATGAAGAATTCTTAGTAGTGGATTAACTTCTTATACTGTGCTTGTCATTGTAGCATCTCTGTACCTATTCACACATTTATAATGGCTTTTAAGGGGATATTATTGTGGTCTATGGGTTAAATATAGTCCCAATCTTCTTATAACTAGAAAACCAGAGCTGCTGCTGTGGTGTTAATCTATTCTAATTACCACTTTCATTCATAAGTTGTTATGGTCATGTATTGTAAATCAACACTTGCAGCTGGGCGGAGCGGTGAAGTACATACCTAGGTATTTTAATTGCTTGCAAATCTGGCCAAGTTTGATTTCAGAAGTGGAAAAATCTGATAGAACTACTATGACAGAACAGTATGAGACTGGATTCAGATCTCCTGTTTACCAGAACTCCTATTCACATTACCGGTGTCATTGCAAAAACTGGGCCATAAATGGGGACTTTAACATCCCCTGAAGCATGAGATGGGTGGTAGCAATATATTTTAGTACCAGGTACACCAAGCTACTGAAAGAAAGAAAATTTGTGGTATTACTACTTGTAATTTTGAGATAATTTCTTTGTAGAAACTGGTGCAAGAGGTCACTTACCCCTTTTTGGAATGAGTTATCTCTTGCCTAAAATTTCATCTTTATTTAGTTAAAGGATGACAGCAATACAAACAGCTCGACTGTTTTTAGCTCTCAAGGCTAGATCCTGCAGTTGTTAAACAAACCCCTTATAAAGTTCAAGGTCTTGCTTATTTTATAGCTCAGGCAAGCATTTGATAAACAAATGACAATATATATTACAGAAATGCAACTAGATATTCACAACCTATATATTATCCTTTTCCTTGTCTCCAGATCTCTTGGGGTGAAAATTCCACACCAGTTTTGTTTGTTTTCTAGTACTAACTACATTTTGCCTTGATATCCTACAGTATTAGAGGAACCATACTTTGACCTGCCACTTGTATTGTAGTTACGACTACGCAGTTATGAGTAAAGTCAGACTGTCAGACATACTCAGAACTATAAAAAAAAGGAATAAACTCAAATAAAAACTA
>NW_010401851.1:36256-37178 GCF_000710305.1 Buceros rhinoceros silvestris
GCTTACTCCTTCTAAAATGTTCTATCAAAGTCACTCGTGTGACTTCTAAACTGTTCCTCTCTTAATAGAGAGGTGCTAGAGGATGGTGCATGATAGAACATTTAAAGGAGGAAAATATGTAGGGGAAACCAAGGAGCATGTCTGGAAGTCTGTAAGAGCTGGGAGTCCAAATACTTTTGACTTCATCCCCCGTTTACGAAGAATACCATAAGACTACAGCAGTATGTATTTTAGCAATACAGGTCCAAGTCTGAAAGATCCAGAAAATCTTTTCCTTTATAAGACCAGAACAATTCTTGGTACAGGTGTCAAAATAATGTGATTGACACAACTGAATTAGATAGGTATATCATTAATATTTCCTGGGAGAGAGGAAGAGTTCCAGCTGTGTGTGAAAATGTAGGCAGAAGTCAGCAGCTCGGTTGGCACTTGTGACATTTTGCAGCTTTTGGCAATGAAGCATTTTGCTACTTGTTGTTGTGATTCTTTTGCCTTTGTTGCTTAAGCCACTACTTAAAAGTGGAATTGAAAACTTCTAGGTTAAAATAATTACTTATATTTTTGAAATGTGGATGGGACAAGAGGATGAAAGCTAAAGTCATTAAAGAATGCTAGCTCCTAGGAGCCTCCATGGGCTCTGGTCATACTTCTTTGCTACCCCAACATGCCCCCTGCATCATCTGAGATCCTCAAAAAGTGGCAACGCAGAGGTCAAAATTTCAGCCATAAATCTCTTCAGGGTTAGTGTTTGACACAGGCTAACACAATCTTTTAGCCGAAGCACAGGAGATACAAGGTGCCCCAAAGTTAGCAGTCAGAACAAAAAAGGGCTCTTAGTTAACGCGGTGTTCAGGTAGGAGCTCAGTTCTGTGAGGCACCAAGTGTACCCATTAACATGAAGACAGTCTTAAACTCCTGCTGA
>NW_010401851.1:37324-63790 GCF_000710305.1 Buceros rhinoceros silvestris
TGAAGTAACTCTGAACCTCCTGGGAAGCCTCTGGCACTTCAAAGACTTAGGATCTGAATTCCTAACAACAAAATCCCCAATCTTTACATGAAGCTCTGACGACCCTAAAGCCAGTGCTGACTGCTGCTGAGAATGAGATGTTTCAAGGTGAGAGAGCCCAGCGCTCACATCAAGTCCCATGCTAAAGTACAGATGAAAGACATCAGCTCTGCTACCCAAATTCCTAGAGGCACCAGCTGTGCCTCCAGTAAGACCCTTAAACTGTCAGCCAGAAATAGTAGCCCAGATTCACAGTAAAATCTGTCAGAACTACACACAGAGTTCATCAAGGGAAGGGAAAGGCAAAACTCCTACAAACTTTTAAGAAAAGCAGAACCCAAATCCATAAAAGCTTTTCAAGCTTAGCTTAGACTATGGAAGCTAAATATTTGCAATGTTTCCTATAGTTTTACAAGAAATATATTACAAGAAGTATTGCTAATACTAAGGAAATTTTAAATACACGCCTAAGCCAAGAACAGAAAGTTTTTAATGGCAACCACTACAAAACTCTTGCATATAAATACAGAAAGAATTTTCAATGCATGGTGGACACAACTAAAATAACAAACATTTGACACCTGGCAGCCGCCTGCCATAGCTAGCCTGTGCTCATGAAACTCATGCCAGACATAACAACAATGGATTTACCTACTGCATGTAGTAGGAGTTCACTTTTTCAGGCACACTGCATATTTCCACAAGCGCACTTCTGATCTCGGAGGCACCGTTTTTAGATTTTAACTCCCTGACTTCTGTGCTCGTTTATGGTATCTTCCACTGAGGTACAAAATTGTGCATACATGAGAGATCAAGAAACAGGTCAGTCAAAAATGTAGAATTTAAATAGTGCTGAAAAATTCTGACAAAGATATTTTGCTCATGACTTCAAAGATATCTTTCTGTCTTTTCTAACCACTGACTTTGTTTCTGCTCAGGCAGGAAGAAAAATTATTCGCATAGGCAGGTATGTGTTCATGGTCAGAACTATTCTTCAGTCAGCTGTAAAAATGGGCTTTGATTAAGAATGCATAGGATAGTTGTTTTTGCTTTTTCTAAGTCCACATATGCCAACTAAGTTCACACGCGGAGTTTCAGATAGACTGGCAATCAAGAAGCGAGAGTCCTACCTTGAACTTGAAAAATCTGCTTGCTCTAAAGCCATAAACTGCATCTGCCATCAGAAACAGACCCAATTGCTTTTCTTTTTCACTTTCCAGGGCAAGCAAATCTATTTCCTGTTACAGCCTGTACTTATAGTTTAATTCTATCTCATGACTTAAAGACTAAAGTATTTGAGAACCACTAAGATTTTTCCACCCATTTAAAATGGGGGGAAATACAAAACTCAAACCAGATGTTTTATAATGTATTTCATTTATTTTGGCCACCCATAAAGCTGTGGCTTATGCTAGTGCCAACCAAGTTAAAAGCAACAGAGTGCTGCAGAAACACTATGTAATACATTTTAGAATGACCAGGCATGGGGAGCACCTTTCAATAAACTCCTATTTATTAAGTAATTTTCAATGCCAGAAAAAGAAAATAGGAATTATTGAAGGTGCAAGTGACACTGCCATACTTGGGCCATTCCTAGGGGCATTTGCAAAATTTATGCAGCTTTTTTATGTTATCATTGGAAAGCAGATGATCAATGTATACATTGAAAGTGGACGAGTCTGATGAAAGTAGAACTGAAGATAACATCCTTAGAACAATATCACGTAAATAACAGATACTGTATATCAAACAATTATTCCAGAGACTCTGAACAGTTGAAAAAATTCCAACAAATTAAAATTATCTTATCCAAACAACTGTCAGAGTTGGGCTAGTACAAACCTTTAACTTTTTTCTGTGTTTATGAATGAAAGCAAAGACATTTCAAAAGTTAAACCCATGAGACTTTACAGTTGCTGTGGTACTTACTGATAAGGTACCTCGTGGAAATTACACTAAAAACAGTCATGTTGAAATTTCCCCTGTACCTATTCTTATTTAGACTGAGAAATCATTTCTCAACAACAGAGCCACTTTAACAGAACACCTTCAGCACAGTACTGCAGGCTGAGGGACAAAATGAGCAATAAAGAGTGGTTGGTCTCAAAACATTTTTTTATTGACAATTTACTGCATAGAACACAAGGCACAGAATGTAGATATAATTTACTAAACTGCCAAAAACATCATAGGGAAAGCATAAGGAAAGGACAATGGATGTATTTTAGGAAGACAGAACAGCATTAAAAGTTTTAACCTGTATTTTATGGCTTGTTATCCACATATTTAAAGAAAATATATTTTTCACCTTCCTCCTCAGAAATGGCACAGAAAAGTGAATTGCAAAATATAATTTCAAAGTAATAAATTGTGAAAACTTAGCAATTCAGTACAGCAATCGGCAGTACAGACTTTGACCACATACATAGGAGCAGACTCTTAGAATGTGAGTTTTCAATGAAAAATATTTTTTTAATTGAATGGTCAAAAAATATTTTGACCCAATTCATAAATATGAAGTTCATTACTATCAAACCAAGTGCAAATACAAAAAACTCACTTTAATTCAGAGGCATGCTTAAAGCAGTTTGAAAGCAAATCATCCTTTACAATTATTTCTCCAGGTAAAGCAGTTCTAACTGATTATCCGGCATTTGCCAGTGCTTTCTTTCACAGACAGACACATTCATTTGAACTTGAAAAAGCCAGAATGCCAAAAGTACCTCCCCTATATGTTGACTAGAGACTGTAATTCATTTAAATTATGCAACTGGATTCCCACAGCTGGCCCACAGCTTGGCTGAGAGCTCAATTCAGTGCCAATGATCTTGTCTGCTAATATTGTCCTCCTTGCAGAGAAAGTAATATATCCAGCAACTTATATTGAACTTCTGACACTAATTAACAGAGCAAGTAAATGTTGACATGAGTGACAAACGCTGGTTAATAGTTACTGTGAGACCAGTGCTGCCAGCTGGCTTTTGTAGCATTTTGCAGTAACAATCCCTTCTTTATTTCTTAGGACATTGCTTATAATTTCTTTGTATGCATTTTGTTTCAAGTTAGAAACAAATCAGCACAAAAACCAACCCAGATAACAGTAGCAAGACCCCCGATGTTCAGACAAGTAATCAACAAGAAAGCATGCAAGCAGCATCACTTGGAGGATGCACGGGGGCTAGAGTATAGCAATTCTTATCCTATATAAAGCTAGGTAGCCTTCCACAAACAGCCTTTGGCATCTTTTTTCTGGCCTACCTGGACAGCACAAAACATGTTTATCAGACCATACAAGCCCAGAACCTGAATTGCAAGCAGTTAAAAACTGAAGGTCGCTAAGCTGCAAAATTAAAACATGCTTCTATGCTTTAGCCACACAGACAACGATAAAACAAAGCCTCTACAACCACCTGTAATAATATGCTGTTCAGCTAGCAATTCCAAAGTACTCAGCAACACAAGGTAGACATTTTCTGCAGCTGGTTTTACATGTACATTCCTGCCAAATTGTTGTCTCGTCTCCTCTTACCTTCACATTAGTCCGGAGTGCACAGTAACATGCAAAAAACATTGCAGTAAACAAGGAGCATATGGACCAGTATTCAGCGTCTCTGCTCTGCACAAACGGTACACACACGATCCCGAGCATGTGCTACTAAGGAGCATCCGTTCCCTCTGTCAGTTTGAAAATGCATTGATCTCTGTTTTTCTGACTACAGAAAGACATGTCTTGAAGGCACTGAGTGAAAGCTACATATCTCTTCATCGACTATATATAGAAATATGCCCAGTAATTTCAATTAGCAGAGAATTCAGCATCTGAAACTTGGACTTCAGTTGCTTTTCCTTCCAGCATTTTAAATTCAGGGGGGAAAAAGGAGGGGGAACTCACCCAGAGGGGAAAGGTGAGGAATTAAATTGTAAGCAGCCAGTTACTTCTATTTCCTCCTGGCTTTGGTATTTTTTTTTCAATATTTTACAAACGTTATACACGGAAAATGAAGGAAGCTTTCCCTTCTAATTCTCAAATTTACTGAGATTCTGCACTGTTTCTGTCTGCTCTTGTTAAAGATGCAGCATCCCTTTTAACAAAGACAACGTCATCAATCATGACAGATTCAACATGTTCTACTTACAAATACCGTCTCTGATTAAGGACAATGTCTGTCTGCCTTATTAATGTTTCCTCTATGCAAGTTCAGTCCCCTGCGCTAATCTATTTTTAAATAAAAAGTCCCACCTACTCCTTCACTCTCATTTAATAAAAAATGCAGCGGACTAGTTCTAGAGATCCTCAATTGCATTGTGCTCCTTGCTTAGGCACTGGACATCATTTTCAAACACAGAGAAAAATTAAAATGAAAGCAGAAAAATCCTGGAGAAGGCTGTGCCCTCACATTTGTGACTACAAATTCTGAATTCAAGCTGCTCAAATATCTTCTAGAAGGAGGGAACTCAGAACCTAGCCAGAAGGCAAAGCTTTAATTCACAGGCATAAAAATAAGATCAAACCACTTCTTTCACTCCTGTCAACTGCTGGGATGCTACAAATTAACTGATTGTTTACTAGACTGCAGGGACACAAAGTCAAAGACTCAACTCTTTGTTTACAGCACCAGGAACCACCGATATTTGTACTGAATTATGAAGCAGTCTTCAGGAATAAAACCAGAAGCAGTCTTCAGGAATAAAACCAGAAACGAGCTTTTTTTTCTTTTTTTTTTTTTTTTTTTTTTTTTTTTCTGACTGCAGCAGATACTGTGGGAGGGAAGGAGTGGAAAAGGCTTTACTACCTCCTTCTCTCTCAGCACAGAGCAATTTGTGTAGGATAAGCATAACTTAATAGAAATATCTGCAGTGACTTTTAGGATTTCTTTAAATAATGCTTTACGTAAACCTCCTTGGAAATCTGCAGGAATACTGAAGTCCTATCAAAGTCAGTGGGTATCTTTCTGTGGGCAATGAGGTGAAGAAGCTTAAACAGAAGGAAGTGCATTTAAAGAAGAAAAAAGGGGGGAGGGGAAAAGACGGCAGTGTTTTTTCCAACATCGTCCTAAAGACAAGCTCTCAGAAACTGTCGTCAACTCCAAGTGAACAGCTATTTTTAGCCTGTCATTGTTTGTGCCTTTTTTAGGAACGAAAAAGGCAGTCGTGTTTAAAGCTGGATATTGCTCTACAATGTATCCTAAGACAGCTACTTCGTTTGATCCCCAGCTCCATCTGTCATACAAATTAAGTAATTAGAAATCACAACCTTCCTTGGCACAAGCAGTGACTTCCAGAACAAAAGAGATGATCCCTGTTTTTAAACCTAACTCTGCAATTTTTATTAGTCATGAAACTGGGGTCTAGATGCTGTAGTTCATAAAGCTGGGATATCCCAAAGTTATGATAGTTCAGACTTCGGCTGCAGCAATACCCATCAAAAAAGCTAAAACATAGTAAATTGTTGCTCAGCAAAAGCATGGGAGAATTAATCGATGTATTATTCTGACACTCTTCAAGAGAAGAGAAAAGGAAAGGAATCATGGTTTATTTTGCAGTACAGTACATTAACAATTAAAATTAAGCATCTTAGTCATTGAAAAAATATCACATATCTTCGGGAATTCTGATCCACCAGAGAAATGGAATTCAAAAAGCAAAGATGAATGGATGCGCGGTCCTGAACACTGAGGCAAGGCTCAGGCAAGCATGTAGCTGCATATGAAAACCAAATTCAAGCCTCCTTTCTGCCAAAGGAATTACACATGGTTTCAGTCAGCAAAATCTTTGAAACAACTTTCTTCTTCATGAACATACAAAGTTAATGTTTTAGGGTTTAGGCAAACAAACCCAACTTGGAGAAAGTAGGAATCTCACAAAAAGAAAGCAGCCTTGCATAACTACAATACCCAAATGATCACCTGTGTAAATGACTTCAGACTCATTTAGGAAAACAAGAAGCAATGCCGTCCCAAAGCCTTCACTCAGAAAAATCTCTTATGACTCCTGACTGTCTAGGAGGAAAAGTTATCTAGGAAATTACAGGCTCTGCCCCTCATAACACTGTAAGAGTGAAAAGGGAAGACTCCCATCCATGTGGCGTATGCCTCCTATAATAACTGGGGGGCATTTGAGAATTTGCTGGAAAATTGAAACCTCTGTACCAGCCAGTAAGGTATTACTTTGATAGCAGGCCAACATAACACATTTAGCAGGGGCTACCTCAGGTAATCTACACAAGCAGATTCCTGCAGAGCTTGTTCACCTCTGCCAAAACATTTATTATTGCAGCAGTCTAATTGTTAAAGGTAGCATTCTCATCAAGGACATACAGTATTTCATTCTGACTAACAGCTACTCAAAAGCATCACATATTGGTGATATTTACAGTCTTTGACATAGAGTTGATAACAATGAGTGAAGAAAAAACCTTGCCCAAGTCTGCCAGACAAGCCAAAAATAGGACACTTCAAGTGCTAAAGGCGTCTTTAAAGAGAAGACCACAGGGAAGAACCCAACAGATGAAAGAAATTGCTCTGTTTAAAAAAAAAAAAAAGAAAAAAAAAAGATTAAGTATAAAACCAGTAGAGAGAGACAGTAATCCAAAAGAGCGATTTTACAGACCCTTTTTAAAAGACACACAACTTGTGACCTGAATATTCTTAGATGACGGAAATCACTGGAGCCACTACCTTGAGCTGCAAAATTTCGTCATTACTTTATTCTCTTGTGTCTTCAGAAGGGCAAAAGGGAGTGCTTGGAAGGAAAACCTGGTTGTGTACAGAGGTTCAAAGAGAACAAAGGGAATGTGGTGCCCTGGAAGACCTTGATTTCAGGAGGTCCTGCGGGCAGTCTGAATCAGAGGAGTGGGGGGGGGCAGGCAATAGCCCGTTGCAGCATCTGTCACTGCCCAGAAGAAGGGCAATAGGAGATAGTAGCAGTAGTAGTAGTAGTAGTAGTACGAGTAGTAGTAGAAATATGCTATTGCCATTGTATGCTGAAGCTGTGGTCAAGGGCCCCCACTGTGCTACAGCACTGTACAAGCACAATGCTGACAGTACTAGGAAAAACTTGTAGGGGAGCAATGAAACCATTGGGGAGAGTAATATTTTCATCCTCAGCAGCCTGACCATTTTCAGGGTTTTTTTCCCAGGCGTCAAGGAAAAGGTGAGTAACAATAAAAGCAGTAGACTAGTACTGCAGCAATGAAAACAATGCTCTCCAGTGTTTGCTCTGTGACAGTGCAATGTGCCCCACTTCACTTAAGCACCACATTTGTGGTTAAAAACTACAAATTGCTTTTAAAAGGCTTGCTGCATTAAGACAGATTTTGTGATTGTTGTTTGATGATCACAAGGAAAGCAGAAACACCTAGAAACAGACAGTAGAGGAAGAAAGGACTGAAAAAGAGGGTGCATGGCTTTCTGAGTGGACAGTGGGAGAAATGAGGCTCCTGTCCTCCAGAAGAAGAAAGAGCAGGTGTTGGCAGGGTATTGGACATAATGGTGGAGGTTTGCAAAGCCATCTGTAGGGTCTGGCCATGCAGCTCTTGTTAGTATCAACATTGATAATCTGCGCCACTGACTTTCAGAAGCCAGGGGTTTAATTCTCCCTCTTTTTTCAGCGATGCTGGAAGTACTGGCTTGTGCAGTCATGGCGCTATGGCTACAGTCATGCTTCATCACACCCCATCCTTGCACACTGCAGTGATACAATCTACACAGCACCCTAGTCCTACATTGTTTAAATGTCTCCGATTTCAGCACGAGCTTTCCACTGGAATGCTTTTACTTCTTTCCCTGTTTCTGAGACTTTAAATTGTCATTGGTATGTTATTTTCCACAGCTACAGGAAGTTCATTACACTGAAAATATCCATGTTGGGGGGGATGAATTATGCAGGAAGCATTGATATGGACTGCAGGTGTTGGGTGTTTCTAGATGAAAAATCATGACTACTGAAGAGTGGATTGAGTCTATGGGGTAGCTGGAAATGCTGCAGAAAGACAAGCGTGGAACAACAGCCACAATTGGCAAGAAGGCTTGCTAAGGCTTTGCACTATACCAAAGTCTAGTAAAACGTGACAGACAGAGGAACTAAATCAGCAGCTTGACCTCAGCAAATCTTAATATTTTCAAAAAGAGAAAGAAAAAAGCTGAATGGATTATTTACAAACTTTCATCTCCAGTATTGTAAACATCTTTCTGGCACCCTGGCATTCTGATGCAAAAGTTGCTGTGTCAAATATTCTTCCTCACTTCCAGGCCAGTAAACAGCAAAGACCTTCCCCTGGGCTGATTTAACTTAAGTCACAGTTTTTCCTGAAAACCGTTTCCTTTTCCCTGCACAATCTTGTTAATACAATTGTCTGATTTTTTAGCTTTTAATACTTTTCCTCCTAATGTCCCAGTTCTTTCTGTCCTCTGAGGTTGCATTGAGGAAGGTTTTGATAAGATATGTGAGAAAAACATGATTTACTTAAAAATCATTCCTTCTCAATATTAAATTTATACATATTTCATGAACCAAACTGTTCTGATTAGTATTTCAAAACAGCCATAAAAACATTTATAATAAGAAAATATAAAGAAACTGTATGAACAATGGCCTGATCCGGTGAGTCTTCTCTATGACTGTATATTTCTCAGAAAAGGCTTCCTCATGGCTCCTGATTACTGTAAAACAGATTAATGCAAAACAAGCAACAGAGGCCCAGAAAGAAGGAATTGGATTAAGCTTCTCAAAGTGTCTTGAGTTACTCAAAGTCCCTGTTTTCCTCTGCTGTACCAGTAATGTGTGAATAAAGTTTATTTTACACCTCTTCCTATCCAGCTGATTGAGAAGATGTGAATCCATTATAGCTTTCGTTGAGACCCGGGATGTGAAGACTATTTCAGCTCTGATGATCCCCAGATGGATTTCTTGAGTTTCACTCTAAATTGATGACCAGCATGTCCCCATAATGAGTCTTTCATTTTGTGACTATGAAAGGACAGCTGCCTTTCTTCTTGACCTGCATTCTCATGACAGCACCTTTTTAAAGGTATTTCCATCCACAGTCATTTTAAAGGCCATGGCAACCTGGAATCCTAGCAGATTATCCGGCCTGTCTTCCTTGCTGAAGGAAGACTGACCATACATAGACTGTTCTTGACAAATGTTTGTTTAACCCGTCCTTCAAAATCGTTCATGAAGGGAATACAATCTTTGCTTGAAATGGTCCTTTATTCTTATTACAGGAATGTTTTTGTGATGATCAAGATGATCAACAGGAAGGTACCACCTTTTATCCAAATGAGATTAGTTTAGCAAAACTGCTTTTTTTGGAGTATATTTTAATTTTCCACTCCTGGGAGGTCATAACAATGTATAGGAAGACATGAAGCCCTAAACTCTATGGTTTTGAAGTGCTGGAAGAGCAAATGTATGATGAACTTGTCATCTGTGCATGGTGCTTTTTATACCACTACCTTTTTAGGGTAAGATTGTCACCTTGATAGCAGTGTGTGTGGAAAGACAGAGTCCCATGTAGTTCACATTGTTTATGTGTACATACACATTCACACGTATACAGGTGCATGTTTGTGAGACAGAATGCTAAGAGCGAAATAAAAAAGAGAGTGTCTTCACTGTTCCCTATAGAAGCCAATACCCAAGGTGGTTGTGCCTTTCAGGTAGACACTGCTTGTGATTCAGCCCAGAAAGACATAGAGCTCAACAGAAGGTAAAAAGCCTAGACAATTAGAAGCCTATGTTTGTTTTGCCCCCCCACCCCCCGAAAAAAAAATTTACCATGATTGTTTAAAAAACTTGGGGAAAATTAAACTCAGGGAAAATGATGTCCATCTTTTCATGATTTGCCATCACTCCCCAATTATGAATTAACATTTTACTTTTATAATTTATGAACTATAATTTATGAACTAAGCTAATTCATTTAAGCATAAAATCCACATTTCCATGGTAACAGCATGAATGATGAAGGAAAGAACTTCCAAAGTTCAACTGCATTTATTACAGTACTTAGAAAAAAACCTCCAGTAATTTCGATCCAGGAAATTACTGTAGTCTTTTTGTATGCAAAATAATTTAAAAAAAAAAAACTTACTGTAATTTGTGTAAGAGGAACTTGATTTTGTATTGTACTTGATGAAGACCTGTATGTGTCAAAACACCTAGGATTTTTTTTTTTTTTGTACTGTGAATTTAGTTGAGGAAACTATTTAAAGGGAACCTATTGTTAGGTTAAGAAATATGATATAAAATTGTGTAACAGTGGAAATAACATATGCTTTCACGAAAACACAGGTTTAGGCTTTTTTTTTTTTTAATGAAGCCAGTGTTCTCATTACACAAACAAAGTGTTAGGTTTTACTATACAGAGTACAATAATGGATACTCATTAGCTGTGCTGTAACTATACCTCTTCATTCAATTGATAATGGTTATTAGCTTAATATGTTAACAAACCTCAGCTAGAAATCTCATAAATGAGAAAAATACCTTGCTTTGAAAATATGTTTAAATTTAGCCAGTTCTTGAGAAGTTGTTTCAAACCTGCATAGCATTTGATAACAAAGGATAATTAAGAAGTGAAACAATTCACAAGGAAATGAGTATATTTTCTATGTTTTAATGATTTCAAATCAAGAGTCAAGATATTTCGAAAAGTCTTATGAGTCATAAGTAAACTATTTGGCTCAGTAAAGACTAAATAGGTAATCTAATTATTCTAATAATGTAATAAATCTAATAATTATTTTCTTTCTTTAAATAAAGAAGAATATTCAAAATAAGAATATTACAAGGATATTGAAGGAGAGAAAAAAATCTCTTACTGGAGAGAATTTTCGTTGAAACACAGTCAAATAAACCAAATTAATGTATGTCTACAGGTGTATATACATGATCTTGTAATCCGAGCTCTTATAAATACAATTTGCTTATTTGGTTACGCAATCTTAAGAAAAGTGCGCTTAAATCAGGCATCCCTATTACTTATGTGTAACTATACACCTAATGCCATAAAAATCCTTGTCAGCAGCCTATCTCTGTGAAAAGTTGGTGATGCATGTTATATCTGTATCTCCTCTGGGACCTGTGACTCCCAACATGTGAAGACGCCTGACCAACCTAGATACTTTTTCCTGTACTACTATCCAAATCATAAAAAACAAGCCCCAGACTAAGACTTTGAAAACTTATTCTAGCAGGAACAAATAAGTCAGCAAAAAACTCCCATGACTGATCGAGACTTTTCCTGTAGAGTTTTACCAATGATTCCGTTCCTTACTTCAGCTTCTATTTCAGCCAAGTAAAAATATTTTCAGTTGTATCTCAGCTGTATTCAGCTGCATATATTGTTGTATATATACAAGTCCATGGGAATGATGAGATTCAGCCCATGGTCCTGAAGGAAATGGCAGACACAGCTGATAGGCTGCTCTCCATTATTAGAAAAGCCAAGGCAGTCAGGCAAAGTATCCGGTGACTGGAAAAAGGGAAGTAGTGCACCCATCTTTTAAAGGAATAAAAAGGAGGACCCTAGGAACTACCAACCAGACAGCTTCACCTTTGTGCCTGGTAAGCTCATGGAATAGATCCTCCCTGAAGCTATGTCAAGGCATATGGATGGCAGGGAGGTGACTAGAGACAGCAAGTATGTCTTCACAATAGGCAAATCATCCCTAAATAATGTGTAGGCTTTTTACGATGAAGTGATGGAGTGACTGTGTTGCTGGATAAGTGAAGAGCAAATGATGTCATCTGACTTGACTTCTGTAAGGCCTTTGACATGATCCCACTTGACATCTTTGTCTCTAAATTGGAGAGTTATGGATTTGATGGATGGGCTATTCGATGGATAAGGAGTTGGATGGATGGCCTCATACAAAGAGCTGCAGCCAATGGCTCAATGTCCAGATGGAGATCAGTATCAAGTGGTGTCCCTTCAGGGGCCCATACTGGTACCAGTACTGTTCAGTATCTTTATTAACAACATAGACGGTGGGACTGAGTGCTCCCTCAGAAAGTCTGCAAAAGACACGAAGCTGAGTGGTACAGTTGTTATGGGAGTGAAGGAAAGCCATGCAGAGGAACATCGCAGGCTCAAAGAGCGGGCCAACATGAATCTCATAACGTTCACTGACACCAAGTGAAAGATCACTGGGGACAATCACCATCATCAATAAAGCCTGTGGGATAATGGGATTGATAGCAACCCTGCAGAGGACGACTTGGGAATACTGGTGAATAAAAATCAGACACGAGCCAGCAATGTGCCGTTGCAGACCAGAAGGTCAGTTGTGTCCTGGGCTGCACAAAAAGAAACATGGCCAGCGGGTCAAGGGAGGTGACTGTTCTACTGCACTCTCATGAGACCCCACCTGGAGTACTGCATCCAGCTCAGGGGTCCTCAGCACAGGAAATACATGTATCTGTTGCAGTGGGTCCAGAGGAGACTATGAAAATGATCAGAGTGGTGGAACACCTCATCTGTGAAGAAAGGCTGAGAGAGTAGATATATATATATGTACAAGGGCCACTCCAAAAGTAATGCCTCCAATTTTATTATGTTGGCCCATGGCATCAGAGGCAGAGGTTGGTGGTGTGACAGTAGAGGCTGAACCTTCCTGCCAAGATTCCATTAAATTTTGTTGCTGTGTGACAGATGGCAGCAGAGGCGACCTCTGACAACATGGCATCTGACATGACATATAAAACAAAGGGGGTTAGGAGTGCATATAAAGCAAAGCGGTGTAACTAAATTCTTCCGTACAGAAAAAATTGCACCCATTGACATTCATCAATGCTTGCTGAATGTTTACGGACACCCAACCGTGGGTGTCAGCACAGCGAGGTGGTGGGTGGCGCGTTCCTGCAGTGGTGACAGTAACAGTGGGTCCCCTTTGCTGGTGCAGGTTTTTACGAGCACAGCGTGCAGGTTCTTGTTCATCACTGGTAAAAATGCACAGCCTGTGGTGGGGACTATGTTGAAAAATAGTGTTTCGTAGCTGAGAACTTGCTCTATGAAAGTGTTATTGTGCGCTTTGTATCTGTTGTAGTTTCCATGGAAATACAATGTAAATAGGAGGCATTACTTCCGGAGTGACCTGCGTATATGCATATATATATATATGTGTAAATATCTGAATAGCAATCAACTTTTTGGAACTATTAAGAGCTTAATTTCCATCTACATACTACCATAAAGATAAGAGCATTGCTCTCACTTGTTCCCTCCCCCCCATCTGCTACATCCCTTTATGCCTCCTACACACCAATTGAAATATTATTTCTAAATGGCTACAATAAGGTGAATGATATCTTCTTTCAAACAGGACTCCTAAAACAAAAGTACTCCTGAGTAGTAAGTGGAAAGTTCTACATCCTCTAAATCGTGCCCAGCTGATCAGACAACATGGTTTTGAATCCGCTGGTGCTTTTTAGAACTTCTCCCAGTGTTGCTGAAAACTGCTCTTGAGAAGGTCTATCTCAGCAATTACACCTCATCTCTTCAGGGTCCACAATTAATAGGATCCTGGAAAAAAAGGTAGCTTTTTGTTTCTGTAGTAATGCCCAACACATACTGACCGAACCACTATTGTCACCATTTTGCTGTTCTAGGTTGAAGGAAATTCCTCAAATGTCGGGGACAAAGCAAAATTGCTTCTTTCTGGACACCAGACTCTTTCCAGTGACTTGAACTGTGGAGAATTTAATACACCATGTGAAAATTTGAAGAAGTCCTTAAAAGCTTTTTCAATTTAACCCATTGAGATGTTTTGATCCACAAAGAAAAAATGCCAATTATATTAAAAATAAAATACAGAATATTAGGATGTAATACTAGCTTAACAGAATAAATCAAATGTAAATAGAGGGTTTCAATATTATCAAAATGAGAATGTCAAAATTTTTACTTCAACTTTTTATCACTGAAAATTTTATCTCAACCCACAACTTATTTTCAAAAAATTACATCTGAATGGAAACTTTTTACACTGACAGTACCCAAGCAATTCTATTACTTCCCAGCAGTTAAAGAACATTTTTGCACTGATATTGTTTGGCCTGTTCTATTATTTCCAAGCAGGCAGAGGTTTCCTTTTAAAATACCACACCCGGCACATTTCTTCCACGCATGTCCTCTTGTCACTTCTGTATTCCCTTGAGTCACATGCAGTGAAGATCAGATAAATTCAGAGAATGTCTACAGTTGAAATATCATAAAATGCAAATTACTGCTATAATCTGATGATATTTCACAAACTAACTGACTTTAGCTGCTTTCTCTGTAACCATTTATGAAAGCTAAAAATCTCTGGCAGTCTTTCTAGTTATGGGTCTGTCCATAAACATTTTGTTATTACTTCTATATGCAAATTTATTCTCAGAGTAGTACACAGGGTCAATATCTCTTTTGCATGGAGGACAAGACTGAATAAGACATGCATGGTGATGACAGAATATCAATTGACTAGAGCCGTATTTATCTGAGAGGAAAATTTTCAGTTCCCTTAACAATTTATTTAAATACTTTTGGAAATAGCACTCCCCTTGACCCAAAGAAGGGATCCCATTTCACACATTAACCAAAAATAACATCCAATCTCTTAGGAAAACAAAGACAGTGTCTACTGTCAATCATAATACGAGCAATCTTTTAATTCCAATAAGGTAATAAAAATCTATGGTCCTATAAAATATGAGAAAGAATAAATAAAATCAGGGTAAAATATTATATGCACTGAGCGAAAATCTACCTCTACTAAAACCAACACTAGAAAAACAACTTACTCCTTTCAAAGACTTTTACTGGTGTGCTTTAAGATATAAAATAAATGCATGTCAGGATAATGAGGTTGTATGTGAACCTCAGTTACAAGGAGATGGTGTTCCCTGTTGTTCTTTTGGCAGATTATCAGCTCTACTTTAGCTATTCTTCAAAAGCAGAATAATAGAGTCTGAATGTCTTTTTATATCCCCTGCTCATCACCACATTCAAAGTGGAATCCGCGTATCGGAATACGCTTTAAGAGGTGTTAGTGAATATTTGTCCAGTCACAATGACTGGGACAATGGGTAGAGTGTAAAGACATCATGCAGTTATAGTATTCTGAACACAAGAATACTGTAATCTGCACAATTTCATTCATGTTCACAGTTCTTGGGTACCTTTAACCCAACAGTGTTTTCCTGATTTGGTTCCTACATGGACTTTACTCCCATAAACACTGCAAAAATGATTAAAAGTATATAAACTAGGAGTGATTGCTCAGGAATTTAGGGAGTTTGTTCCTGACCTAGATGACAGAAATACTGTGTGGGTCCCTAGTGGAAGTGCATTTGAAGGGCAGGTGAGCAGGAGGTATTCCAGCTTTTATTTATCAATCAGAATTGCGGAAAGGCCAGTAAGAGTTGTTAGTGACTCAGCAAGACAAGTCAAACTGGACTATAAAAAGGTTTTCGCAAGGGGGGAGGATAGGAGGATCTGTTCTGACAGGTGACTCATGTCTAGAAAATAGAAGAGTGCATTTGGGTTAGTCTTTTGTGAGCTGGAGAGATGAACTACAGCTGTTGATTTTTTTCAAATCTGAGTCTGAAGAGAGAGAAATAAGTGAAATAAATAAATAAAATAAACATACACCATAGGAAGGGCTTTTTCCCATCCTCCATCAAATCAATACAGGAACGTAGCTCATCTCCCACCTTTGATGACTCTTGGTCCTTTACAAAACCTGTGATGTAATAAGGCAATGAGAATTGAATTTTATGGTTGATAGTATGTATATGTGCATGCATAAGTTTATCCTTTGTAATGATGAGAATGTATCTCTCTAAATATTTTTTCAGATATCTACTTATTAATGGATGCTACCATATAACAACACTCTCAAAAAACAAGCCAAACCACAAAATACCTTAAATGGGCAGATGATTGCTGCCTGCTGAATTCAGTGGAGTTCTGGCCAGGAAGTCAGGCTAGATGATAGCCCAGGCCTTCTGGCCCTAATCCACAAGTATCTCTTTGCTAACCCACACCAAAAAAAAAAAAAAAAAAAAAAAAAGCACAAGACTGGAGCAATCTGGAAAATGTTGCAGCTCCCCAGTTGTTATTATCTGCAACAGAAATCTGTCATTTTATACTTTTGATTTGCATTGTTCTCTGCTTTCTGCTCTATGTTGTCTTTATATAGTGGCTTTTCATTCCAATTTATGTGATGGATTTTTCTAAGAGATGAAGAAATTCTGAAGCTATAACTGAAGCTGTTAAAACTCAAATTTAAGGTATGCAATGCTCGGAAATGTTGGCCACCTGCTATAATTAAAACTTTAAAACATACCTCAGTACTTCTGATACGTTAGTTTTTCTCTGTCATTTGACAGTCCTCTGCACTGAAATAGCTTGTTGAATACTTTAGAATCAACATCACAGTACCACCACTTCAGTGAAAGAATTATAATTAATTTTTCACAACTGAATAATTTCAAGACATTGTGAAACACAACTTCAGCGAGTTTCTTTAAGCAACAGTGTTCCAGTGTCATATTGAACAGCTGTGTCTATGGCAACATGTTCCTATTATCATAAATCTCATATATCTACCATCATCTCTGATTTTTTTTTAGATAATTCACAAAGAATTCAATGTTAATTGTTAGAATCAGAATGAAAATTAAAGTTCATGCATAAAGCACCTTCTGCCTATGTATTGTCCTACAGAGCTTGAACAGGTAAAAGCTGTTTTGCTTGAACAGAACTGGGAAACGTTTGAGACCAAAACAGATCAGAATTTACTTTTCATTTCCTGGCTTCTGCTACTACAAGAGAGATTCATTTATTCATTATTTCATTATTGCATAGCAAATATTGTAAATTAGACTGTTCTCTCTACTAGAAGACAAACTGGTAGCTGCCAGAGCCTAGATTGAGAGCCAGGGCTCAGGATCTCTCTTTCAGCTTATCAGGTGTGGTAAACCAACCTACCCCTCAGTTTACTCATCTGCAGACTGATATTTATGGTATCATTCCGAGCAACCACCCTCAAAATGTCAGTGTTGTTCTTACTACAACTTCCAGTTCTTGCTGCCTTGCAACTCCACTGCAACTTCATCTTACCTTTCAGTAAGGTTACTTTTCAGTCTGCAAAGCTTTGTGTAACAAAGCTAAGTAATAGCAGTTAACATTTTCAAGTCAATTTTATAGAAAGATTTGAAATATTTTACTTCCTTAATCTGAGCAAACACATCTCCATGCTCATTGAATCTTTGTGCTCTACCACCCACATGTGCAGCTTTGTGCTCTACCACCTACAGCATTTCCACAAGTATTTTTCCCTGTCTGAATAAATTTATTTGTACCTCTATTTATTTGTTCTCCTCTATCACAAGCAGCATGCTTAATTTCAAGAATGGAACTTTCCCACAACCCTGCCAGCACATAGTGAAGGCATGTCTGGGTTGGCACCCCATATTTCTAGGAAAAAAAAATCAAGCATTTAGCACTCCTATATTCTTAGTAAAATACCTGAATCAATGACATGCCACTTATTAATACTTCTCTGGACTTTCTACTAGAATACACCATCAACATACTCATACCTCTGTTCAAATAACCTCTAAATTATTGTCTTAATCTTTTCCCGGTATGTGGTTTTACACTCCACTGAGCCCTAGTTGTCCAAGGTAGCTATGCAGCACCCAGAGCAGCCTACAATGTCTTCATCCTGCCTACAAGAAGAATCTTTCAGCTCCCTACGCCTTCTTATTTTACCATATTAATTCCAGCTACTCTACAATCTCCACAGAAAACAAGTTCAAGGTGAAGGGCATGAGAAAGGAAGGGAATCTGTGCCCTCTAGCCAAATTTTCTGAAGAAGCTTCTGACAGTTTTATGCCTGAAACATAATTCAGAGCTATGTAGGTAACATGTCAGAAGGTCCAGCTGCAGAAATAGAACATGGAAAGAATCTAGTAAAGGAATATTCTTTCATTTCAAGAAAAAGAGAAACTGCATATGAAAAGTTTTACTGGAGCAGTAGTTGCTTGCTGCCCTTTGCAGGACAGGAGTTCACTGGTTTGGACAACAGCTCACGGCTCTTAAGACTTAGTTTAACTCCTTGCTTTGCCATAGGCACACACCAGTGTGATAAAGATAAAAAATGTGATTAAAAATGTTTAACCTACAAGATCTCGGGTTCTTATATATGAAGATTAGCTCATGAGCGTGATCAATTCTTTTAAACATTGTAGCATTATCAGATGCTACCAAAAAAACCACAATAAAAGCAATGATAAATCAAGCCTACCTAATCCCAGATGATCTGGGAAATAGCCTGACACCTAAAAGCCTCAAAGACCCCCTGAGTCTGCTAGTTCTGCACGTTCTCCAGAGCTGCCTTTAGATGTTTAAATTAAATTGTTTCTCCTGTGTTAGTCTGGAAGTTGTCTTCATCTTTAAATTAACATATACACAAGGCATGAATACTAATAAAACAAGTAACTGCCCAACCTAAAATTCTGTTACAGCTCACCTTTGGGAAGGTAGATACTTAAACCCTGACTAAATCTTTCCTTGACCTCTGTCTAACTATCTCTAAAAAGCTTAAAATCTAGACAAAGTCAACACTGCCATTAACATCATTGTATGGGTGCAGCAGCAAAAATGATGCCATCTTTTCACCCGAGATCCTTCTGTTTGGATCACTCACTGGGGACCACTTAGACCATCATTTTCAGAAGATGGCTATATGGCAAGAAGCTGAGTGAATGCAAGGTTTCTCATGGTTCCCCATGATTCACAATAGAAAAGATAAAGACCGAAGTTAAGCAGACTGTACAGGTCTTAGGAGTCTTCTGAGTTCGCTCTGTCTGTGGAAAGCAACAAGAGCCTGAACCAAGTAGGTTGTCCTCTGCATGTCCTGAGAGGCCTACTTCACTCCTTGTTCTGGTCTGAAATTTAGTTATGATAGGCAGACTTACCATCCCTTCTGCTCTAAAGCAGATGCCTAAAATTTTACTGAGGACCCAAGTTAAGCACTGGAATTAGCCTAAATGCAGCTGATGGAATCACGCTAGGAAATATTTATTGATACGGCACAAGTCACACATAACTGTATTACCAAGAACACACACTGCAATCCAAATAACACTCTCAGTTAATTAAAAGGTCAACAAACTAAACCCCCTTCTGAAACTAGACCAATCCACTTTTCATATAAACCCACCAATTCTATGAATCCAAAGGAAAAAGGCTCTTTAAGTGTCCAGGAAAGGTTAATCAAAACTGGGTCCCATCTCTACACATGTTTCCTGGAAATGTGATTCATCTCCTTGCTTTCTTCCCAAGTAACTGCAAAAATGGATGGAGGATGTAAGGAACTCCTTTCCATCAGTAACGCAAGATGAGTCACCTCTTGAAATTCAGTCTGTGGCCTGAAACAGCCTAACCTTGAGAAGAAATGTTCAAGATTTATAGATAAAGAAGGTGAAAAGTAAAGACTAGAAAAGGAATGAAACTGTTTATGGGAAAGCCTGAGAACTGATTACCAGCCCTGTGATGAACTGCCGGCGCACAGAGCTCAGCAGCTGGCTAACAAAGAGGGGGTAGCCATGAGGAATGTTAATGGGCACTCCTGCATCAGGCTTGGCTAAAGGGATGTAAAACACTAAATTAAAACGTAAACATTGACCAGAGAACACATGCAAGGATAGTTATTTGGGACTATTTTCAGGCTATCTCTCTCTCTTCAAAAGCCAAGCCAAAAAAGAGTCTCCATGAATCAGAAGGCTCTGAAATAGTCACCACATCGGTTCGGGAACCCAATGGCTTCTAGGTGAAAAAAGTAATTTTCTGAAAGGAAATTCAAACTTGTGTTTTCCTACAGCCACAGGCATAGCTTATCTCCTGGAAGCCAGAAATGTTCAAATCCCTTTAGTAAAACAACCTCTGAAGGGTCAGCTGAATATCTGGGGACTGGTCATTCCATAGACGACGTCCACCAGGGACTCATTACTATTTAGGATATGTACATACCCTTCCAATGCTAGTTGACTTTGTACTTTGTCCCATCTACTTTTTATTGCATGTCAAAAGCGGGAAAAGCATTATTGTTCATCTTAGTGCTGAATAATCTTCCATGTAATCTTCTTTTCTGGAACTTGTAGTTTTTTAAGATAATGCACATATTGTCTGAAATTAATGTATGTACAGCAGTTTTTCAGTGCCATTTAACAGTATTACTCTGGCTCATGCCAGCTAAATATGTTTCAGTAGATTTCAGACCAGATTTCTGCAATGTAATCTACTTAGAATTGCTCATGGTAAGTATCTGAAAACTTCAGTAGACGTGCAATATGATGGCCCGATGTCTTCCAATGCTTAAACCACACACCAGGAATAAATGCAAGGGAAAAAAATAACTTTCTTGGGTCACCGAGTTAGCCCTAAGCTCTAAATTTTCAGTTCAGACTTCAAAGTACTTAATGGTGTTGCCCAGGAGCTGGTTACTAGAGAAATCATATATGCTGGTGGTAGCTCAGAACGCCTGTTGTCTGTAAATGCATTGTTCCAGTGAGCTCCTAAGACAGACTCACTGCTTTCAAGTAGCTTGTTTCTCAGGTTTTCCGATATTGTGCCCTGGATAATAGGGAAGGGAAGTGAAAAGGTACCTTCACATCATCTCTGTGACTTGCTGATTTTATCTTTATTTAGGCAGAGTTGGTCTGGATATTACAAGAGCATATTAGCTACTGTGATATGATGTAACCCCTGTGCCAGGTAGCCTTGGGATGCCAGTCAGTGTATCTACTCTGCCAGTTCTCTATGAGGCAAGGAAACGTGTAGCTGCCATGCCTACCACCTTGTGATGCAAGAGACACTTCATCCTGGACTGCTCTGGTTACAGACTGTCTCCTGTGGATGCACTGCCAACTGTTCCCAGAGGCCAGGCATGACTGTTCCCGGAAACACCATATACCTAACAATAGCTCACAAATATAGTTGCCATAGATGTTGTATAAATTAATGAATACATAGAAATATTCAATAATAAAATAAATTATAAAAAACAAATAATCAAGCTATAAAGAAACAGCACACAATACTGTGAAGATAAGTAGATCACTTCAACTTAAGAAGATAATGTGATGTAACTCCAATGAATATAGCTTTGATTTAAACACACACAGAAGCACCAGGTCAGCTTACAGAATCAACTGACCTCTCTCAAACATTAAACTAGATATGTACTAATGTACACCTAACATTTTGGTGTCATGAGCAATAAAAAGAACAGGTCTGACCCAGCTGATCAACATAAAACACTTTTTGGAAACAATATCCGCCAGTCCACTGGAAGATAATTGTGGTGTTTCTTAAACTGCCTGGGAAAGGAAATGCACGCAGTGAGTTTATCTATAATGAATGTACAAGGCAAATCTTGCCTCGGACATGGAAGAAATAAAGAAATCTGTTTCTGTGGCTCCGTGTCAAATCATTACAGCAAGATATGTATTAATAACACAGTAGCTTGTTTTTTCCTTGATCCTTAACATATCTTCCTTTATTTATCCTTCTCTTTTTCTTTGGAAACATATTCCCAGAGGCAAGGGAAACTAATGGCTCGCTTGCACTTCAGTTTGATAGGACTGACATTTTCTTCCCACATTCCCAGAAAGGACATAGTGAGACACCCACCCTGCAGCACGCTGCCTTGAGCCCCCTTCCCCACTTGCCAGATCAAGATGAGGGGGTGAAGTCTACAGCAATCAGTCTTCAGGGAGGCAGGGCTTCTGTATCCGTCTCACTGAATTGGACCCAGCTTCCCTATTTCCCACTCCCTCACGTCACAGAGGCTCACAGGGCTGGGGAGTAGGTGCCTGCCCATCCACTGCCCCTCAGTCCTATGCAGGACTGAGTGTAGATGGGTGGGGAGAATCCTATTTTCTCCTTTGAAGGAGCCAGTCTCATCCCAGTCTCACATTCCACTGTATGTTTGCTGTGACCCAGCAGCCTGATTACACAGAAATATTAAGAAGTTAAGTACTCTTCAGCCAAAATTCAGGCCTCACATTCCAGCATACAGCGATATTGCAGCCTGCAGGGCAGTGCCTTGGTACCTATTCTAGCTCTAAATAAGCCAGCTGAGATACCGGAATTAGTCAGAACAGCATGGTGTTGTCCATAGGTTAACTTCTTTTCCCCAAGTGGATAAATCAGCCTAGAGCAAACATATCCTCATCTGCAATTTACATGCAGCACTGTGCCTCCCCGCTGTCCAGCACGCTGTCAGAAACTGTTCACTCAGAAAATGAAATGGAATAGTGCTGATCTTTGCAGCTCATTTCAGCCCTAACATGTCCCATACCAGAGGCAGAAAGTGGCACTGAGAAAATTCAGTATTGGTTGAGCTTCCCCCTACCCTGCAACAACATTCTCCCTGAGGGTCTCCAACCAGCCAAGGCAACTTGCAGCACAGAAAGGCATCAGACTGAAGACACTATTCTGCTGTGTAATCAACTGTTTAAACAGACATTGTAAGGAGGCACATGTGCACATGTGTACAATCCTGCAAGTATTAATATACCTGAACAATGATTAGGCAAAATTTAGTTCTCAAAATAACACCCTTGTTACAACTAGGTTTTCCCCACCATTTTTGTGATGTGGCAGATGTGAACCACAAAATAGGCCAGATATGACAAATAGTGTAACATCATTTATTAGTCCCATCTCCTCGGTGTGACGTTGTAGATGGAATTAGAGATCAATAAGAACACTACCTTTGAAACTCTGCCCTGCCTCAAGTCCCATTAAAACTTTACCAAAGCCTACGATTGCATACAAACTCTTCCAAGCGATGACGCATGTTCATGAGAGTTTCTTGTGAGAAGAGTAGCAGTGAATTTGAATCTGTTATGGATAGGATGCAGTCTGGTAGCAAACAACTGTAGTTAATTAGTCTCTTTCATTGAAACTGCCTACACATTGCTTACATGTGTCTCCAAATTATTTGTTCTACATCAATTACACAACAAATATTTTGTGCTGACATTTGTTTAACCTTTGAAGACTTAGCAGCAGTTTACTGTGAATCTTTTATATTCCAGCTCTCAGTTACAGTGGTTAATTCTGACTGAACAGCCATTTCTGTTTATAGACAGATTAGTTTTACCTCCTATGATCAACTCCCTTATGTGGAACCCAACAATCTTAAAAAATCTGGATTTCTTAGGGATTCCTGCTAGTAAACATGTTTGCTAGAATAACTGGAAAACAAACATGAAAGTGAAAAGTAGACAGGCAGAGTCCATGTGGTTATTTGCCCAGTGAGTATTCATAGACAATGCAAAGGGTTCATAATACTCTAGCTTTTAGAAATAAAATAAATAAAACACAGAATAGGGATCCAGCATTATAATCTATACATTTGAATTCCTTTTCCTGATTGTTAACTAAAAAACCTGTTTTGTCTCCCTAAAGAAAGATGGGTGAGACAACACAGGAGAGAAGGTAGGAGTAAGTCTGTGAAGAAGACGAAAAATACCAAATTTCAGTCACTGAGAATAAGAGCAGAGAAGATGGGACATGAAGCAATTAAAGATGGATAAAACTACCTGTGGTAACGAATTATGTGTCTATTAGAGTTTGCATTGGAAAAAGGCAAAATGGGAGAGTGGGGATGGCAGTGATCCCTCTTGTTCTCATCCTGAATGTATATCTCTCTTTGGGAAGGCTCTTCTTTTTCCAGCCCTTCAGGAGCTGTTATTCATGTGGGAGAGCAGAATTCCATTCTTTATTACTCACCCCTCTCAAACAGCACAGCACAACTCAGCTCAAGTATTCTGCTTGCCCTGTGCACACTGCTCCCAGGGGAATGCAGGGAATCTGAGGAACTCCACGCAAAATCCACAAACAATGAACTGATCTGGATTCTTAAGTTTTGCCACGTAGCCATAGAGACTCCACAGCCCATAGCTCCCCTTGAAACCTCTGCTTAAAACTGAAGGGCTTTTCAAAACAGTTCATGCTACGTTTCAGTGCCTGCATGATGCACTGCTCAGTCTGTTCTAGCGAGGTAGGAATTTCACCTGGAGAGAGCAGGATGTGTGGGCTTTGGATGAGGTTTTTGCATCCCTAAAGAGCACGGACTTGGCAGCTGTCTCTGCGTTGTATGCTGTCAAAGCCAAACAGCGTGCTTCCTTATGTGCCTCCTTTTGCCCTGATGTTCACTGTTCTGTACATTCTACTCATTTTCACTTACAATGTTTGTATTACTTTTTTCAAGCTTTTAGACCAGTCATTTGCATTTTCTTATTCACTTTAGAAAGTTTCTCTCTTCAACTGTAAGGATTTTTTCAAACAGAAGTCAGAGCAACTAACTCAGTTAAGCTCATATCTTAAGCTTAGTCCCAAGTCCAACAGTAAAGTCCTTTCAGTCATCAATGTTTAAATCATGAAGCAAAAGAGCAGTAAGGACACAATCAAATCTCATATAGTACAAGAAAAATATTTAACCTTAAAAAGCATCATCAAGTTATTCAAAACCTAAGCAAAACATACCCATGGTGGGAGTACAAATCTTCCACCCAAAATATTCATAAATTAATCTATGCCAATACACGCAGGAGAAAAGCAGGTCCACTGGCATTTGAGTTATATATATATTAGAAAAGAAACTTTTAAAAATAAGAAAAGAGCCCTGAGTCCTCCAAGAGGGAATACAAAACATCTTTGATCGCGTCCCCCATGACTATCACTTGGGACATGATGCCTCACTGGTTGCTGACAGAATACTAAAATCCTTGTGCCCCTGTATCTCAGGCTGCAGTGAGGCCCTTTTAGCTAACACGCATCATGTACCCACAGTTCAGAGCAGATAGCATTCAGTGGCACCTACTCTCTTCAAAAGAGGTGGACAATCACCTCTGTGTCTCTCTTTCATACACCCAGTTTTCCTGCCACTGATCCTCCATGTTAAATGGTTGTTTTCTAGCAGTAAGCCCATGTGAGGGTCATCTAGCCTACAAAATTTAAACAAAAGAGTTAACATGGAGGCACAGCAAGAAATTAATAGTGCTCCCAATTTCATCCAATCAGCCTATGTATTTGCATTAGTTAGTTTTACTAGTAAGCAGTGCTTGTCAGGGATAGTTAAGTTTCCTGTTGGCAATAACCAGATGCTTTTAAATTGTTAGAGAAATCACTGCATTAAAGTGCTGTTACCAAATCCCCGGGTTGCCCATTAACATTTGATGTCCTGCAAATGCCTGAGGGCTATAAAGAGGGCGTAGCTCTCATCTATTGCAAGTCCAGAAATGGCAGTGAACCCATCCATGGAAGACATCCATATGTATGAAGTTTAAATGTATAAAAGAAAGCTTCCCTGAAACAGTAAATCCTAAACGTGTCACATCCTGCTGGGTGTTTGTGAAGTCCTGGCAATTTTTTAAATCAATTCCAAGGAGGTGGATCAGGTGGTTATGAAATAGAAGTCACCAAAAGAACTGGGACTCACCTCCCAGGAATGAAGTTTTTCCATTTGCAATCCCTAATACACTACACAGGAGAAACTACACTGAATAAACTCAATGGTATGATGCGTGAGAAAGAAAAATGCAATCACAAATCTCATTCAAGGCTACACATGTTTATGACAGATATACGTCCTTCTTGGGAACCATTTACAATTTTGAGTTCTTTCATAAAGATCTCCACAAACTTCATCCAAGTTCCCTAATTTAGACCTGGAAACAATGGAGACATCTACTTTTAACCACTTTGAGGAACAGACTTTCTATTCCCCACACCCCCAAGTTGCTGAATTGGATATGGCTAGAGGTATGCTGCTGTTTCACCCGAATCTCTACCATTTTCTTTCCATATCACCCTATTAGAAACTCTACTGAGCTCAACCTAAGTTAGACTAGAGACATAGTGTGATGGTGTTTATACCTAGTGTCTTCTGACTGCCTGCGTTAAATTAATAATAAGATATTAATTTATTCACTGCCAGCTGACAAAGATGAAACTTGTAAATGAAAACAGTAAAAAATATTGCAAAGACAATTAACGAATACATTAAACTAAGAAAAAAGCTCATTTATGCACACTGATGTCACCATTTCAACCTTAAATTTCTGAACATATATTATTACCAATTAATAATGCATGCCACTTACAGAGATCTTTTCATCTTGAAAGAGCTTTATAAATATTGACTAATTAAATTGCCTGGTCTTTTTCATTGTAATTATGTGTGTGTATATATATATATAGATATAGATATGACATTGGAGGCTGGGGAGGGAAATCCTACCAGGTGCTTAGGGACTTCAGTACCACAAAGACAAGAGCAGAAAACTGGTTTTAATTTATGCACAAGATGCTTCTTCCTCTTCATGACTGGGGGGGGGGGGTTTGTGGGGGTTTTTTTTTTC
>NW_010401851.1:63840-79365 GCF_000710305.1 Buceros rhinoceros silvestris
CCTTTTCAGGACGGGGGGGGGGGGTTTGTGTGTGTTTTCTTTGTCTTCAAAGAAGCTCCCATCCAGGCCAGATGACCAGCAGAGGTCATTACCATTACAATTACACCAAAATCTTGCCATGGTTTTTCTAGCATATAAGATCAGAATTAACAAGCTGGAACTATTTTTATGCCATTTAAGAATCAGCAATCATCTTTGCCCTGTGACCTCTCTGGGTTTTCTTGTTGGGCTTGTTTGTTTGCTTGCTTGTTTAATGGAGAAGATTTTGTACTTCTTCTAAGACATCTTAGCAGCTGGACAAATATCTTGTATAGCTGTAACTATCCAAAATAATCTTCATTTTCTGGTGGTCTAAGCTGATGATTTTATCTTAACATGCAGTCGCTCTTGCCTCTCTTTCATATGTAGAGTCTAACCTTGCAGTGCAACTAATAGGAAACTCCTGCAGAGTGTATAAATCCTTGCAGTGATTTATCAGTCTGGCTTTCTTTTTTAATCAGTATTTATCAGCTAAAATCATGATTTTTTCCAGTCTTGAGGAAAGACCTCGTCATTCCTATGTCAGTTCAACAGTTTACGTAACTGATAAGTTTTACATATATTTAGGCTAGAAAGTTGTTGAAATGCTTATACAAGCTCTAAAAGGATCTTTTCTCACTACGACATAAAGGGTTTTCAGCTGAATTATATACAACAACGATGACCCCGTTGGACTGCTTTAAGCCACTGTTGGAGGTTTTATCAAATATCATTACAAACACTGTAAATACCACAAAAATTCACATGATCCATCCTTGTGTAAAGTTGTTAATCAAAACTAGAGATACTAAGAGCCCTCAGTCTAATGACTATGGAATCTCGAGGGTTTTTACACCGTCAGAAATTATTTCTCTTGATCACAACTTCCAGGTAGGAATAGTTGTCTTACTGACATCACCTGCAATGCAAATTCTGTGAATTCTGCAAAAAAAAATTGTGTGACCTATTTACGGCTCTGGTGAGATACACCTTAGCACTGAAATATAAAAGTTCAAAATACGGGAATTACATGCTCTGGCATATTTTTCAGAACCCTTTATTATTTATTTTAATGCACTTTCAATAATTTTATTAGAATCAGTAATACACCTGTAGTTTGTGAAAATACAGACACCATATCAAAGTTTCATAAAATCAAAACCTCAGCAAACAACAGGCCTAAATTTCACAAATCATAATACTCTTGATAGCTTGTTAGTTTCTGCATATTTTTCACGTAAACAGATTTATGAACACGTTATATTTTAGTGCTGCCATTAAGAAAAATGATTTTTATAGTGCTAGACATACTTGGAGTAAAACAACTTGCTTTACATATTTATGAGAGATTCTTAGTTACAACATACTCATCAATATCTAACACACAAGCCTAGACATTAACAGATGTTTTAATATAGAGAGGAATATTATCCAGGATGACAAATAGAATACCTGTTTTTCTCCAAGAACTCCAGAAGAATTACCATCATTATGATAACCAGTACTGCTGGTTATTTGTATTCTTGCAGCAGCTACAGTTCCCAATGACAGAAGACAACCCCTTGTGTCAGGTGCTGTACAAATAGGTACTAATATGCAATAAAGATACAGTACTTGTCCTGGGAAGTTTCCAGTAGCATATAGGAGACAAGTTCAGCAAAAGCAAGTAGCACATTGTCTTCTTCATCTGCTACAGAAACAGACTGAACTAAGGGCTTCAGGTAAGAATCTCCCCAGAAAAATGGTATCCTACAAGATTGTTATCATCACACAAGATGCAGTGTCCCACTGTATCATTGTCATCCAGAACTGCATTTGGATGCGGATAAAATCAAACCTTAGTTCAGTACAGTACCTGATATCACTGCATGTCCTGACCTAGAGAAATGGAAACGTAGCACCATAGTAATGACTAAAAGCTGGCTACTGTGTTTCATACTAAACAGGCATCCTTTCGAGCGATATTGAAGATATAACTAAAATGAATTGTGAATGGGAGGGAACAACATGGTTGAGTGTCACTGTCAAAGAGTGGGTTACACAAAAGCTGCAGTGAAAGAAAAGGAAACTGCTAGCACATGAAGGCAGAATGCCACTTTTGGATAATGAGAGATTTCAGCATCCTCTTGCTTTTTCTGTCCATATCCTGGCACTGGTTTCAGAGCTTTTCTTCTTCTATATCTCCTGTATGTTCACATCAGTCTGCAAATGCCATGGTAACGTTTCCTCTGAATGTCACTGCATCACTGCCACCCCCAGAAACATTCTCATTTACCATCCTTGACTGTTCAGCCTCCACATTTCGATATATACTGAATCTGACTGCCTACTTACAAGATGTAAAGAAAAGAAATCTCATACCCAAATATCTGTCCCACCCACCAGCAGTTCCCTTAATTTCTGTATTTAAGGATTCAGTTCTCCATTACTGTCTTCCAAACATAAATGTTATTGATATTATTTGTTAGTGTGTTTGTTGTGGGTAATATTGTACAACATTTATTATGAGATAGGTTCAGTAGGTGCCAGAGGATTTCAGAGAGGAGAGCCTGCACAGAAAAAAAATATAATTTTTGTTGGTTACAATCCACTGACTTAAACAGGGTCTCAACTGCCCCAAAAGCTTTGCACAATCAAGAATTTAATGGCCATCCCATTACTTTTAGTGGCTGATGAGTCCCTGAAAATTGTGCATTCCATAGTCATATCCACTTTAAGAATAATTTTGCCATTTTCCTTTGCCTACATAATGTATCTCTAAATCAGCTCAGTCAGAAGAGGTGTGACCCTTTATCTTTGTGACATGGACAGGCAGAATGAAGATTCCCAGCAACCAGAAGAAAAAAGATGCTGCGTAAGAGAGAACCTGCTTACTGATGTGAAATGAAGCTATCCATCTTCTTTCGGTGACACTTCCAACTTTTACAAAAGCAGGGAATTAGGCCAAGAGAGCCTTCAGCCATCTGAAGGCAACTGCAGAACTCACAGCTGTCCTCTAAGAGGAAGAAGATCCTTTATCCTTTCACGTCAGCTACTGCTTATTGAGTTTAAAAAGCTTTTTGCCATTCTTAACATTCAGAACATCAGATGCAAACTATCTTTTCCATGCATGACAGTGGCTGGTTGACAAAGTCTCCAATATTAATTTTCTCACCAGAAATTGAAAATCTGTCTCTCTGAACGTTGACTCTCCTCTTGACTCCCAAGGTAGCGCTGAGTAAGCTGAGGCAATATCCACACAACCACCAAAGATGGCAGAATGACAAACACTTTCTGTTTGAGGACATCTGACTGAAACAGCTCTTTGGGTAAAAATTCCAGCCCTTCTCCTCAGAAAGGAAGTATTTTCTTCTTAAATCTTTATGAATTGAAGCTTGAAAGACATTTAGATTTCATGTTTCAGAAATTATACTGAGATGTTTACTATTGTAATGCACAAAACATTTGAAGTTCTCTATTTAAAAATTAAAAATGATCCTGATGTTATTTGTTAAAGGAAAATAAAAATTTAAATCAAAGTCCCATAGCCATAGTCCTCAAGAAGACTTTTCTTCCTGTAAGGAGACTAACAATTATACCTTCTTCTACTTTGCCTTCTTTTTTTCTTTTCTGTAATAGGTCTGATTTTTAATTTTTAAATTCTTTTGTGTCAGGAACTTTATCACTTAAAGAGTGTAAGCTAGAGTTTTTGCTACTCTGGCAAGAATTTCAACATCCACATATTTTTACTGGTTTTGGCTTGTATAGAGTTAAATTTCTTCATAGTAGCTGGTATGGGGCTGGTTTGGGTTTGTGACCAAAACAGTGTTGGTAACCCAGGGATGTTTCAGTTATTGGTCAGCGGTGCTTACACAGAGTCAAGGCATTTGCTCCTCACACCACACCACCAGCGAGTAGTCTAGAGGTGCATGAGAGGTTGGGAGGGGACACGGCTGGGACAGCTGACATCAGCCAGTCAAAGGGATATCCCATCTATATAACATCATGCTCAGCATGTAAAGCTGGGGGAAGAAGGAGGAATGGGGGATGTTTATCATTACCGTGTTTTACTTCCCAAGTAACCATTATGTGTGATGGAGCCTGGCTTTCCCGGAGATTGCTGAACACCTGCCTGCCCATGGGAAGCAGTCAATTAATTCCTTGTTTTGCTTTGCTTGCACAAACAGCTTTTGCTTTGCTTATTAAACTGTCATTATCTCAACCCACGAGTTTTCTCACTTTTACCCTTCCCATTCTCTCCCGCATCTCACTCAGGGAGAGCAAGCAAGTGGCTGTGTGGGGTTCAGCTGACCACCAGGATTAAATCATGACAATATTAAATATGATCCAATAAAATATAACCTTGCCTGGACCTGAGAATAAATTCACATGGAAATGGGGATGTCTCTGAGATTCTCCTTCATCCAGAGTCACATTCATTATAAAAAACAAAAATCCCCAGGAATAAATGTGTGAACACCAGAACCATTCACAGGTAAAAGATTTTGAGAGTAAATAGATGTAAAGGTCTAAGATTCCCCTTTGCCTCAGTCCACCAGTGAGACCAGATCTGAGCTGCCTCAGTGCCAAGTCATTGCACCAATGCCAAGTTGTACAGAGAAATTCAGCAGAGGCAAATACTCCGGTTCCACTTGCTGCAAGTTCTAAAGTTTAAGCATTTGGATGATAAATGGTCAAAATCAAGTTTGTTTGCTCAGCATTATTTCAGCATTCTTATCTAAATGCATAATACCGATCTCACTAGAATGATGCATCTCTCTTTTCACCTTTCAAAAAAACTTAGAAATTTTAAAAAGGAAAAATGACATCACAGGGTAATGTACTGAGCTTCCTTCCCGCCCCAGTCCATCATCATAGTTAGAGTCGTTAGAGCCATAGCACCGTCCCCTACCACTTGTACAATGAGTATCAACTGTAAGAGTGATGAAGACAAAAAAATTTTCTACTACAGTTCACAGCTATCCTCTGGGTTCACAGCTGTCAATCTACTACCCTGGCCCGGTTCATCACCTTGTGCTCTTCTCAGGTTCTAGTCTTGTTGCCCTTTCTCAGCCTCCTGAAGGCTTCACTCTTTCTCCCACTGTTTTCTTGCTGTCACTAAACCCCATTAACTTATTCTTCTCTAAAATGATCCAATTTTTTCCCAGTTCCTAGGGATGCCTAGCCCAAGTACAGAGGAAAAACATTGACACTAAGAGTGAGTAATGGACACCTCTGTTTTCTTTCTTGTGAAAGTCCCAATGAGCTTTAGGCAGACACTATAATGCATTTCTTTTCAGACTCCTATGTTTCTGTTAAGTCAGCATGAAGGTACTGGGCCTACTCAAAACTAATGGAGCTTCAGTAACTGCAGGGCCATATTCCAATGGACTCTACCTGTGCTTTGGCTGCATGAGAGAACAAGCAAAATCTATTTTAACTCAGGTCCTGACTTCTCAGAGACTTATGACAGAGGTAGTATATCAGATAAAGTGATACCTGAGAGGTTTCTGACTCACAGAGTCATGAAAACTTGCTTGGGTATGTGATCTTTGGACAAAAAAGGCAGCAAGACAACACATATTTGGAAATAACCTCCTGAAAAGTGCAGAGAAAATTTCCCACTAGAATTTGGGAAGGAGCTACTTGACCTAGAGAACAACGTCAGGTAATTCATTCCATCCCGACCTTTGTCAGATTGAAAAGACCAACCGCTACAAGGTCATTGTACCTGAAGTGGGCACAAAAGAGTTCACCTGCACTGATTTAGCTGAAATGCCCTACTGTTTGTCTTTGGTTCTGCTGAACTCATGGAGCAATATAGACCATAGAGATTCTGCAGTCTCTTTTTTTCCCAGTTCCATGCCTTTGACCCTGCTTCTCATAGGCAAGTTTTTGACATACACACTGAAGTATGACTTAATGATGGAACAGAGTTATCAATTCACAATAAGATCTTGTCTTTGAAGTCTTGTCAACCTCTAAAGGACAGGCTTTTACTTAGAGCTAAATGACTTGTGGACACATTTTATGGACCGCAAACAACATAGAAACTCTTTCAGAAAGCTGCAACCTTGCAGTTCCAGATAAATAAATCATGTGGACTTTATGAACACTCAGAGACTGAAGAAAATATTCTCATTTATTGTAAGGGTTTGGATGCCGGCTAGACATTCACTTGAAATTCTTTCATCCTTTGAAACCAAACTTGAAGCTATTCTGAGAAGTACTCTCGCATGAATAAAAGATGACAGGAAGAGAATAAAATAGTCAACTAGTGAGATATATGCTTCCACGAATCCCATCATCATAGCAGCTATTTGTCTCTAGGTTCCTTGATATATAAAATAACACTGATGGGTAAAAGGTAAAATAGAGGACACAATATAGGTCTCAGAAAGCATGTCGTCAAAGGACTACTGTGTAGTCTACTGTGTAGTCTACTGTGTAGCAAAGACTCTGGTAGACAAAGCAAATGGCAAAATGGGGACCTCAGTCTCAGCACTGGAAGTATAAAGCTCACACAGGTCCGGTTCTACTGACAGTTCTACTGGAGGATGAAAACAAGATGAACCTGTCTGATCATTTTAATATGTCTGGAGTGCAGCCTGGACTTGGAAAGTTGGAGATAGTGTTTCATTCTCAGTCGGGTTTGCGTATACATGAAGCTGACCTGAGTCCTGAGCTCTGAATACCCCAGACAGACCTGAAAAGTGACTTGTCCAACAGACCCGCATTACTGAGCCACCAGGAGGACACTAGTCCTCCTCCAAGAAATTCAGCACTAACATGGATGTGATGAGCCCATCTGTTGTTTCAAATTTAAATGCTAATTTCCATACTCATTCTGAATCAAATTAAAATCAGAGTCTTCTCTGACCACCCTTTTACTGACAGTCACAATGATGTTTTTTCTGTAGTCTATATTCTAGGCATTCAGAACACAACCTTTGAACATTTCCATGGCATTCAGGAAAAAGTGCTTACGTGATTTTGTGGTGCTGTAATTCCAAAAAAGACTTTTCCCACTAAGTTACTATGCTTTCTAACAATTAACACAGTTTAAAGGAGTAAGAAAAAGCAATTATGAGCACGATATACTAGTCTTGACTAAAAGGGAGGTATGTTTCCCTTTCTCCTCTCCAATTATAGAAATTTTTTAATCTCTTTCTCAATTGTCCTTTACTATCAAAACTTTCTCTTTTCCTTCTGTTTTATTCCTTACCTTTATTTCCCTTATTAGAAGATACTCTGCCCAGATTAGAATCATTTTATCCCTGCTGGCTCAAATTGTTTCTTTATTTATCAAGATATGCAATCTCTGTCTCTTCTATGTTATTCTTCAGCCCTCAAACCTTAACACTCTTCATGTTCCATGCCCTTCTTCTGGGACAGTTGGACAATCTGAATCCCAGGTTCAGGAAATGAGTTCTTCTGATTATTTGTGTTATTCTGATTTATTATTCACTAATTCTGTGTTATTTTGACTAACGTGTCTTCAGAAGATACCTGCTTACACAGCAAGGATAGTTTAAACATTTAAAGAGATCTGTAATTTTATTGTAAGCAGAGCAAGGAAATTCAACTTTCTTGCACTTTTGTCAACTAACGAAAAATAATTTTTTCTAATTACCTTATAGATTAGAAGATCAGTCATTTCCCCAAGGCATTACAATCTTCTTAGATTGTCAGGTGAGGACTATAATATTTAAAAATATTGAGCAGGCCAATGCCATGCTTAAATTGATTGTTTACTGTATGTGCATATTCTCCCAGGAGCATCTGGAAGAATTAATGTTTTCTGGTAGTAATAAAGCAGAGAAGATACTAGTAAATAATTAGAGCTCTTGAATGCAATGTACGTGCTTTCTAGTCCATAGCACATGATGGCTAATTATACCCTTGGCTGAAGATGCAAACTGAAAGCACTCTTTCTGTATCCAAGTACAGATGATATTCCTAAGAAAGGAACAAAAAGGTTCACTTGTAGCTCAGAGCTATTACAATGACCTCCACATTTATGAATGACACTGGAGGGAGCTACCAACAATCTAAAACAGGGAGCTCAAAATACAGAACATTTTGGGCATTTATCTACCTTCAGCTCTTGGTATGACACCCAGAGCACAAAAAAGAGAATCAACATTAGAGAGTGGAAGCAACATAACCAAAAGTCAGTGTGGGAGGCCTTATGGTAGTTTCATGCACCGTGAGTAGTTTTCAGTGCATCTTTTGTAGTTTTCCAGAGGATGGATGAGAGGAAGAAAAGCCAATGAAGACATTGTGATATACTTGTAAAGTACAGACTGAATTTCTGGACTTCCAAAAGCCTACTTAAAATCTTTCCCAATAATTCATTAAAAGCAAGATAAAAATGACAGCTTGATTGTAAGGAGTTAACCAGAAAATCCTAGCCACTGAAAATCTTGCTTCATTCTTGTAAAAAATAATATTTTTTTTTTAATAATAATGGGGTAAAGGTCCATTGCTTACCTGTATTTCTACCCCCTACAAAACCTTCTGGGCTGTAGAAATAAAAAAAAAAAAAAAAAAGAAAAAAGGAAGGTCCATTGCTTACCTGTATTTCTACCCCCTACAAAACCTTCTGGGCTGTAGAAATAAAAAAAAAAAAAAAAAAAGGATAATGAGTGGAATTGGCTTTCTGTGAAACTAATGCAAAAGGTCAGCCCTTAACAGGAAATGTACTGTAAAAATAACTGTCTGTTCATAATAAAGATCTACCCATCTACATAATTTTAATCTCTGTGATATCTAAGCACCTATTAAACTATGTAAATACAGAAAGACTGCAAAAAAGTCTTTTCTACTTTTCCTTCCTATTATAATGTTTATCTAAGCTTCTTCCACAAAGAGGGAAAGAAGCCCTTCAATCCCTCCTTGAATCGTGCTGGATAAAAGTGCCAGATAAGCATTAGCTAATACTCTCCTAAAAGGTGTTTTTAAGTAGAGCTGATCTTGATTTTCTTCCATTTCAAGAGCACAGCCCTCACAAATGGGACGAATTTCGTTATGCCTTTACTTTCTAAATAGTGTTTAGAGACTGAATAAATATATTTAAAGAATTCTGTAAATGTAGTGAAGATGTAAGTGGGAACTGCAAGAAGGGATGAATTCAAAGAACCACTGGAAGTGGAAAACACATTAAATGATATTTTTCATTCAATTTATTCTAAATGAAATTCAGAGGCTAAATAACAGTCTGCCAAAAAATAAACAAGAAACAATGGGAATGGTTTGTACAAGTGAACTGTAGCCCTTTCTCTTGATCAAGCAGCAGCAACCCTCTTCTACTATTTCATACCCATAAAATCACAGCAAGTCCTTCCTAGACTATGAAGCAGGAACAGTTCACCATGCTAGGAAAACTCAGAGGACCTCTGCTTGTGTCTCTTGCTGATTAGGTATGGATTATTAGCTTAGTTATAATTCAGACAAGTCCTGCAGTATATAATTTTTAAAAGTCCTCCAGGTGACTAGCAACGCATGTCATTCATTTGCTCCTTTTTCTGCTCCCGTTAATTCACTGCTCCTGCAGTTCCCTTCCCATCTACGTTGTCTCTTCTATCATTCGTTTACAAAACCTATTAGAGAAAAGAGGGTTGCAGAGCTTAACCTAATTCCTTTATTCCACTGCTGAGAATTGTTATATATCACAACTAAAGGTTGTTTAGTATCAGAACCTCTGATCTGCCTGCTCTGCCCAGACATTAACCTTTCTTTCTTGGGTACGATATGCAACAAAATGGATTAGCTACTAGTTAGAAATTACCAAATGCACTTCATTTATAACGTAAATAATAAAGTACCTTGTACTGTTAGAAAGAAAACAATATGGGCCTTTGAAAGTAAGTCAGACTATTAGTCCTTTAATATCATTTTTTTTGGATTTTTTTCTTCAGCCTTTTGGTTTAAATGACATGAAGCATTTTCTTTTTGGCAAAGAAAGCAGGAGCTACAACTACACATAAAACTAATTCCATAGTTACAGAAATGCTTGAACTATAATGATATTAGATTAAAAGAGGCTAAGGAAAATAAAATAAGAAAAATGTTAGTAACTAAACACTTACAGTGATCTTTTTTGCTGAATTAATGTTTCCTTCTCTATGTGGAATTCACTGTGCAATTTTAAAGCCACTTTGGGGTTTTTTACTTTTTTTTTTTTGTTTTATTTTTTTTTAATCAGTGTAAATTGAAAAGACTGGAAAGCTCATAAATCATTGACTATGCTTTTCTTTTACTGCAGTATAACTATGACAATCTGGCAGAGGTAGTGTTTTGTGCCATCAACTCATCAGCTTTTCTCTCACTCCCGCCATGGAGCAGAACTAATAGAATTCAGAGAATCATAAGGAAAAGCTAGGTTGACGCATTAGAAGCTACATTTTTGTGTTATTATAATTCTGAGTATTAGGAAAAGAGGTCCACAGTACTTATGGGAAAACAAATATCCCTGTCCTATTCAGGAATACATCAGCAATTCAGTTTCAGTTCAGAAATAAATAATTCAGATTATTTAACCAATGCCCCATTTGAATCTCCATATTTTCCAGATATATCCCTGAACAACCCTAGATTTTCCTTAGTCTCTGTAAATGTTGTTAAATGCATTTCTTCTTCCAAGACCACCTAAACCTCCTTGATCTCAGTAGATGGGCGTGATTACAGTAATCAGAATTCCAGACTCTAAATAATTTTGAGAATAATGCTGAGTATATGGATCAATAACAAAATATTTCTCAAGTAAAAAGGTTGGGACATATTATTCCATCTTTTTAAAGATGGAATCTTTACCTGATCTTTCTTTTAGAGTCATTTTGCCTGACTTTCTAGACTTACTGAAATTCACTAACTTTACCTCTTTTTAGAGTTATTTCTATGTGAGCTCCTGACTGCTGCAGCATCCTCTTCTCTAACCTCCCGTTTTGTTCTCCAGGTCTGAAAATTGCATCTGCTAGTATCACTTTTTTGGCTTATTGCTTTAATTACACCCCTCATTCCCTTGAGTTTCTCCCTTAATTCATTACATTCAAGCCTCTTTCAAAGCCCTGTGGAGTTCTGCTCTTATTTGTCTCTCCCCAGCTGACTCCGATTCTCTTTCCATGCCAGTCTTGACCAGCCAGTTTGCCAGCAGAGCATACAAGGACCTTTCAGTTTCCTCACTTACTATTTTGGCCATAAATTCAGTCCACATGACTTCCGTCATCTCTTTGATGAAGATCTCCCTGAAGGCTCATTTCTGCTGTGCTGCCTGAGGGTAATCTCCCGCTAATACTGACATAAAAGTTTAACTGTAACCTTATTCAAAAAAGTAATTGTCCACACTTTGTATGCTCTCCATACATAATCTATTTAAATGTGTCTATTGTGAACTTCCCAGAAAATGGCACGCTGTGAGTCTTATCAGGGAGGAGCACACATCAGAGGAGGCATTTCATCCATCATCATACCCCTAAAGGTAACAATATCTAACATGGTTTAATAGAATTGTGAGGATGTGAAGTGGAAAATGCTCACTGGATGACTTACCCTGACTCATAGAAGCGACTAGGTCATGCTCCTCAGGGTACAAGAAAATAGGATGTCCAGTCTCTTGTTAAAAATATCCAGGGAAGGACATTCCTTATTGCTAGCTCCTTTATAATATTTTTAGCCTGGGGATTGCCTTTCCCCAAGCTTCCTTTATTCATTGCTATTTTATGCATACTTACAGAGCATATTTTTTACTGTAAATAATGGAACTGCAATCTATTCATTCATAATTGATAGGCTCTGTACTCCTGCAGCCTGAGCACATTTTATGAAGAACCAGTGATACATAGCTCCTTTTGGAACTTAGTCCATGTTCTGTATTTTAGTCATTAGTCATTAGACAATAGTCATACTGGAGTCCCACAAAGCCATAATCAGAAGAGAGCTGTGCTGCCTTAAACTGAATGTCCACCCAGCTCCAGTCGTGCAGACTCATGAGCACCAGGCCTACAGCAGATGCCTAAGGTAGAAGAATATGAGAAGTAGGTGAGTGGGGGTATTATAACCAGACTATACTTTTCTGTTTAGCCATGGATCTGTCCATTTCAGTCTTAAACAAGTTATTATGTTACCTGTTAATAGACCTTATTTATCTAACAGAATTTCATGTCCTTTTTTTATGCTTTTAGCACCAGGGTTTGAAATATGCCAAGGTTTGTAATGTTAGGGCTCTCTTCCACAGTCCATTTCTCCCCTCAATTTTTATACCTCCTCTAGAAACATATATGCTTTTGGTCCAGTTGTCTATTTTTACACATCCTTGGATTTTATCTAAATTTCTTTCTCTTTCCTACTTGTGGTCAATGTCTTATCTTTTTAAGTTATGCCTACTGCCAAAGAGCCATCCTTCCTGCAAATGTAAGATGAGGAGGTCCCATGTGTGGGCCATTTCCATTTATTCTTTCATGCAGAACCTTTCTACTTTTATTTCTCTTCATCAGCATTAAGGCCGTTCAGATACAGCAGTGCTGTCACCAGGTGACCTACCTATAAAAGTCTCATGGATGAACATTTCTGCTTGGCTAGGTTGCTGAGGGTAGCTCAGGAAACTGCAGTGGAGATGAAACTCACCTGGGAGAACCATGGAGGCCATAGTACCCACATGTCAGCACCCACAGGATGATCATGCACATGACTCCCCATGCACTAAAGTAGGAATTTTTACCTCTTCCCTTGGTCCTACTGGGTTCCCCTCTTCATCATGTTTCATTTCCAGACATCTTGAGGGGAGGGAAGGAAGAATTGCTATTACAGAAATCGTAACTCAGTGCTTCATGTTGTTGGTTTCCCTTTTACAGACTAAGTTTTGTTTCTCTTTTTTGTTCTTTGTTTCTGGAGTTCAGAAAGAAGCTGAAGACTTTCTGCATCTCCCCACCACCACCATCCTCCACTCTGGGATTCTGCTCACTTGAGGTTCCCAGCCAAGGAAGGCATTATGTTAAGTGCTGCATTATCAGCAACAGTCATAGCTATTATTTTTTTAAAATTATTTTTCCCCTAGTGAAACTGCAAAAACACAATTCCAAGACATTGTGGGGAGGGCAGGTCTGTAATGGATGGTAGTGCAGAGATGCTGAGTTAGCGGGCATTGAGCTAATTCGGAATGAGAAGTAATATAATTATGTCAGTTGCAATAGTCAGCTCAGAAATCTCTGTATCCTACTCCATTCTGTAGTGTTTATTATATTAATACACATACGTGTAACAGTAATGTATGCATGAACACGTACGTATGCAGCATATGTATATGTAGCATATCTCATATCTGATGTTAAAGATGTAATTATGCTAATAAATGTCATTTATTAATGAAGGGTCCTGTTTGGGAAAAACACCAACACAGCTCTGGTAAAATGCTTTTAAAATCAGTTGAATAAAATCAATTCTTAAAATCAAATTAGCCTGAGAGACTGGCAGCTGAATCAACCCTGTAGGATGGTTTGGGAAAGACTTCAGTGAGTCAAGTGACCTTCATCTGCGATTTTGCACCCATCAGTTTAAATGTTAGGTGCTCCCTCTCCACTATATTGATTCCTGGACCCAGACTTGAATCTGGGCTTAATGAAGACTCAAGCAAACAAATATCATGACTGTTTGATATGAAATTCTGGGCTGGTTGCATTTCAACTGAGTCACTTTTCGTCTGCCTTATGGCCAATACATGATACCATGTACCCTGAACACAGGCACCTCAGACACAGTTTAGCTATTGTGAATAGCCCAGAGATATGAAAAGTGTTTTCCACGATAAAATAAAAAAATAAAAAACAAAAAACCAAAAAAACCCGAAGACTTTAACCTTCAGTTGATTATTTTTTGAAGTAACTTTCTCCAGCTGGCCTATATTTTTATGTGAGGTCATTGAGGAAGCTAGACATTATCTTTCTAGGATGCTTTTTATTAAAGAAATTATATACTTGGCAGATTATGATACTGTTCTAGAAATGCCAATTATTAAAAAAATCACAGAAGGAGAAGGCCAAAGATCTGCTCTGCTCTAGCTGTAGCATACTGTTATCTATTGATGTCGCGTGATGATTGAAAACCACTTCTCAACACTAAAGACCAAACTGTGAATGGAAACTAGATCGCCTGATATTTCAAAAATGTGTGTGAAGCTCAGAGGAAGGATAGAACAGAAACAAATGTTAAAAAGCAGCATAAAGCTTTTTTTTTTTTTTTTAATAATGCATAAGGTAACTAAGGGACAGCTTGGCATATTCAGCTGAGATTTTGGTTTTAAGAAACCGAAGAGTTCTCTGATCCTAAGAGAATCTGCTGCACTATCATTTATTTCCTAGCTCATGGGCCAGGTTCACCCAGAGCATGGTTCATATGCAGCAACAGTGCAGCTTACACCAAATTAAACAGCCTAGTCTCCGCCATCCAACCTGCTGTGCTCTCGCAAGTGTCTGTGTGCCTGAGCAGTGAGCTGGGCTGGGCACTGATCTGGCTGGGGAAAAAAAATTAAAAACAAAAAGGAAATTTTCCACCCAGTTCAATTTGCAAGGCTGACTCCTGGTGCAGCTGAACAAACAGCAGAGCTAGGTCAAGGGCTGGTGCAACGGGGGATGAAGGAGGAGTGCACCGCGTGCACGGCCACCCGGCCACAGTTCATTTCAACCACGGTTCAAGCTGATTTAGGGGACTGGAAATGACACCTAGGATTAGCTGATGTGAGTGCATCAGCAGTACCGCTGCTGCTTCTGAGCCACTTGAACATTTTCTGTGGTTTCTGTCAGCAGATTGAGTGGAGGATGCCTCCACCTGATTATGGCCAACCTACTTTACAGACATGGCCGACACTCTCAATTGCTCCTGTGTGTTTTCCCTGCCATCTCTTCCCTGCTTCTTCACAGGGGGGCTGGGCTGACTGTAAGATGTTTTATTTCTGGCTGAAAAGGTGTGATTCTTTGTATCCACTGTTTCTGAGTGGAGGCAATGTGATGCCCTCTCTAACCAAGAATTCCATCTGTGGTTTGGGTGAAGGTAGACAAGAAGAACAGAGGGGCACACATTGGCCTTCAGTCTTGTCTATAATGACTATTACTAGTACTGCTGCCAGGTCATGACCCAAGATGACATGGGAATTCCCTCTGAGGCTGTGAACAGACCAAGGTTAACTGCTTTGTGAATCTGGGAGAAAATACACCTCTCTGGATGGTGTCAACAGCAAGGTTCACCCTACGAACACCGAGTAGCCGCACCATGGCAGCTTACAAGCAGCTGACTGGTCACCAGTCCTGTCATACTGGGCAGGACTGTGTAGACAGTGCAGCCCCCAGCAGCAGAAGGAAATAAGGCAATATCTGCTGCTGGCACTAGCATCCCCCCGGAAATAACTGCACACCCAACCCAGCTCCTTTGACCGGATCCGTGGGTACTTCTGTCATGTCATGCCTGTTAAGCATCCCTGCACTTTTCGTTCTTCCTTTCTTTCTCCCTTCCTTCCCTCCTTCCTCTTTTCCTCTTTCC
>NW_010401851.1:79539-81509 GCF_000710305.1 Buceros rhinoceros silvestris
CTGTGACTCTTGGCCCTGTGAAAATTTGGCAGCCTGTTTTAGACTAGTTGGCTGTTTTAAACCAGACAGCTGTTTTAAACCAGTTGTCAGCGATCTGAGCATAGGGTTGGTCTCAATAGAAGGTAAAATGAATTTAAAAGTAGAAGTGCATTGTTTCCCTTGATAACAACTGTACGTTCTAAAGCAATTGGCCTTGTCGCCTCAGACAAAGTATCTTTGATCTCAGCATTGCAAAACTGTAATTTCATGAATATCTGGAAAATTCAACCATGTAACTACTCATAAAAATTATTGTTACACTGTATAAAGATTAGAAGGTTAACTATTTCTTCGTGTTAGCAATAAAGTTACACTGGAAAACTTTTAGACATGAAAAGATCTAACATCAAATGTTCTGAATAATACTCTGAATCTAGTTGTAGAGCTGGAATGAAAACCAGGAAGGGGTGTGTCTGGTTTTGTGAGTTTTTATTCACGTTTTAAAAAACGTAGGGGACGCCATCAGTTATTTGGCACTGAGAGAGTAGTACTGTAGCTCCCTGTAGGAGCCACTTCACTTTGCTTTTGGCTCCACTGATTCTATTCAAAAAACATTAACCTAATTTTTTATGCTGTTAATATTAGCTACTGCACACAGGCAGCAGGTTCGACGTGTTCTGTCAAGGGCCTGACTTCTAAGAGAAATACGTTTCATCTTGGTACAGAATGTGAAACCATAAGCTTGACAGAGAAATATGGAATGACATAGGTAATTTAGTCAAAATTAGGTTTATTGGCAAGGCCTAAAGCAGTTAATGTAATACTCACTCTCCGGGAACCCTACAGTCTCATAGATTTAGAAAATATGAATAGCTATAACTTTTTCTTGAAAAGATTTAATCTCTTTTAGAAATGGAAGCATGAAAACCACTAATGTTATTGTATGTTGCTAACACAATTTTACAAATTGTTGAGAGAAGGAAGCCAATACTATAAAGCAATAGTGATCGTTTGGAAGACTGGACGTCAAAAAAAAAAGGAATATCTTCTTGTTCTGCTATCATGAAGGCAAATCAAAAGAAATGCAAAGATAGTATGCCTGAAAAGCCACAGACTTCAAAGAACATAAATGAATCTCTTAAACACATAACACAGTCAATTACTAAACTATAATGCAACTAAAATAATGCAGGTGAAAAACATAGAGATATGCATTATAATATTTATGAAGCTAGTGGCTATGAATATAACAAGAAGTCCTAATCCTTCTTGTCAGTAACCAAAGTTACTGAGAATCACAAATCACTATTAAGGATGGGTCTGACCCACTTTTTAGAGACATAGTTCAAAGGAGGTCTTGTCGCATCTGCAGATGGAAAACTCAGTGTGAGCAAAAGCCTTTGGGCAAAATGCTCCTTTTATTACTTTAACACTATTATAATATAGTCTTAAATTATTTGCAGTAAATGAATGATTCTAACAGTTAACTTGGGAGGAAGCACTCATTTATAACAGTGCTAAGTCCTAGTATAGCTTCAGACACTTCACTAAGAGAAAATCTACAGTGTGCCTTCACTGCTGGGTTATTTCTCACTCCTGAGACAGAAAATTCCACCAGGAAGTTGGTTCAGGAGAAAGGGCAGGACCACATCAGACTCTTCTCAGTACATTATTGGAGTTTTCACTTGTGCTAACAAGCCAGAATTTCAAAAGTTCCAAGTGAAGAGTAACATCATAGTAAAGACGATCCCGGGGTGTGCTCTGGGTCAATTGCACCTGCCCAACAGCTTGGTTTCCTCCCTGTTACAGAGCTGGTTCCTGGTCCCTGCCCACAGGTCCACACTACACCCATGCTGCTGTGACCTCTGGCTCCCTTTCAGAGGAGCCCATCTGGTATTTTCAAAATGATGTTGCTGTGAACTGCTTATTGCATTAAGAGATCACATGAACTTCAGGTGAGAAAATGCTAGCAGCTGGCGGAGAAGGGGCAT
>NW_010401851.1:81612-95655 GCF_000710305.1 Buceros rhinoceros silvestris
AGGAATGCTTAGCTCTCATGTCAGAGCAAGAAAAAGAGCCTTGCATTGTCAAAAAACTAAAAGGGGAAAAGAATCAACATCTAGACCCACGCTTATTTTACTTGTGATTTTTTCCTGACATAGGAAGTTCCTAGGCTTATAAATTAATCTCGAGGAATGGAAAAACTGGACAAATAAATAAATACATGCTGCTAGATGTTCAAGGCTTGATACTGTGAACAGCTTTGCACCTTTAGAGCTTACTGAAGTCTGGAGGAACTGAGACTCTCATACTGAAGGGGAGTGAATATCTAGCTAGATCAGACTGTTGGTGCTGCCTCCAGCACATTTCTAAAGCAAGAAGTAATCCCTTGTTACCTCTCTTTTTATTTCCAGGTCCCATTTTTCTTAAGGGACCAGGCAGGTTCAAAAAAATTTTGCTAATTTCCATAGTACTATATAAAAACAAGGCCAGTGAATAATGGAACTGCTCTCCCAGCTCCGTAAGACTGGGAGATCTAGGATTTGTGAGTTATCAAAGAAACAGACACAGAGAAAAACATAATAAAAAGATACATCACCTGCGAAGTACACCTGCTAGATTTGCCTGCAGGTAAAAGAAAAATAAGGACTACTTCCCCCTTGTCTGCAAAAGTGATGAGACATCTGGCATATTTTCTTTCACTTGTAAAAGTTTACAGGTGCTTCACCCAGTTGCCGTGCTGGGAGACATAGAGATGGGCTACAGCTGTAACATTCCCACTAACATAGAGTATGCAATTGAAGCTCCTCCACCCTTGGTCTAGATGTCTTACTCTGCAGTGGAGCAATCCTCATGGACTTCAATGGAGATTACTCCTCCTCCTGCACTCCTCTTCTACAGACAGATCTTTTCCCAAATGCTCCTACAATTAAGACCAGGTTTTCAGAGGTGTGCAGCACCCAGCAGCTCTCACTGTAGAATATTTGGCTGCATAGAAAGACACATAAGAAGCTGAAGCTGCTTTTACAGCCTCCAGTTGGAGGTCTTGAAGTCATTGGAACATCAGGCCCTGCTTATATGTATTTCCAGTTGTAAAATAAACCATACTTTTCATGAAGAGGATAGTATAAAGTTTTTGTATCTGGTCAATCCCACTAAAATCTCATTAGATCTTGGGATGCCTCATTGCATAGATATGTTTTTATCCTCCATGAGCCTGACTATTTCTTACTGCTTTTAAAATATACGTCACAGCGGGACTTCTAGCATTGATTTCAATGTGTTCAGGACGGAAACTAGTGTCTCTAAGACTAAGTGAATAAAACCTCAAAGTATGCTCTGCTGTTCAAAATAACAGTCTGTGTCAATGAAGAATGCAGAATTTTGTTTGTAGGTAAAAGAAAGCAGCTAGAAACATTTTTTTTTTTACTTTATGTAAAGATTTTTCAAGATATGAACTGTCTCCTCACCATGGCAATATGCTATTTTGATAGAATTAATTTTAAATAAGATCCCAGCCATTCATAGTTCAGTGCACTAATTACTTCCACACAACACAAATGCAAGATGATGCTTCTTATATACAAGGTTGTAGGGATGCTAGAGCCAAGGAAACGCGGGAAGCAGAGTTAGGACACTGTATAATTTATTCATCTTCTTTTACACACAGAGGTACAAAAGCACATTCAGGTGAAATATTGAAAATAAGGACATAAACCTGCAGGGAAGAGATACACATAGCTAAGGATCTTTTGTTCTTTTAATGTTAGAGCACAGAAGAAACACATAGCTGCTTCATACTGTTAGCCAAGAATGTCCTTAAAAGCCAGCAGTGAGCCATCTCAGCTAGAATTGTCTGAGATATATTCAAGTTATCTATTTATGATTATCAGAAAAAGAATCAAGACAATATTTGAAGTTTGGTTTGTTTTTTAAAAAAATATTTGCTCAGCATAGAGATTTTTTTTTAGTGGAAAACTGTTTTTCAAATACATTATTGTTCATTAGATAAGATAAATTTCCCAGGATTTCTTCATAATTTAACTTGCTATAATTCAGTGTAAGATTTTTTTTAAATTATCTCAATCAATTTCAATCCTGTGCAAGCTGGAAATTACAGAATGAGGGCAAAATAATTTTAAAAGAATTAAAAAATAATTTTTTGAGAAAAAAGCAGGATTGGACCCTATATACATCCATGGTTTTCTTCAACTTTACTTCCCCCTAGCCTCAGGGAAGAGAACAGCTGAGAAGGAGCGATGCATCTCAGTCAGAAAGCTCTCAAACCACAGTGCTAAGATTTAAACACTGCAGTGCTCTGTGTGTTAACTATGTTGGAAATGTTAGCTGGCAGATCCTCTACAAGCCTTATTAACTCCTTATGTTAATTTCAACATTTTGCCTGTTAAGCATCTATAAATCAATTCCCAAAGTCCTTCCTGTGCTCATGCAATAAGGCTATTTAACAGATTACTATGTTTAGTAATACCAACTATTCAGAGGAGCGTTAAATCAGCTAGCTTGATCGCCAGTCTGAATGTCGATTAACCTGCTGCTTACTTATCCTGTGATGCCCTTCTCTGCCAGTTTAAAGGGTTTTTCCTCTCTTGGGAAACCCTGGCTTGGGAGACACCTCATCTAGATTTTGATGTTTCAAAGTTAGGTTTTCTCTACAGTCAGTAGGAAGACAGGCTTTCTTGATAACTAGTTTTGGATAGGTTTAATCATCTTTTGGAAGCAGTTTTCCCTCTGCACTGGCTTATGAGGAAATAGTAGTTGTGGACTATGTGCTCCTAACATTGAAAGCAAAAGTCAGGTCAACTGAATCTGGGTCATTGGCTCCATAATGAGGTATAAACTCACTGTAATTACTTGACAGCCTTCAGAAAGAGAAACATTAGGACCAAGATTTATAGTGATGGTTAGTCAGTAGGCAGCTTCACAGCTGGGTGGGAGAGAGGATAAAGTTCCTTCAGGTGGTGGCAGGAGACAAGGCATGGCCTGTTCTCTCGTTATATAAATTTTACAAAACTGAAACTATTATTAAAAAAAAGAAAAATAGAAAAAAGTTCCCCAAAATAACTGGCAAATAAGCTACTGGGTCTGAGTGCTGTAGACCAGTGTCTACAGCCTGCTCTGCTTGACTTGGTTCAACTGCAGAGAAACTTCTACCTTAATGGCATATGCTTTTCTTTTCATCTTGGATTGAAAATTTCATCTTGGACTTGCAAGACTTTTTTTTCCTAAAAGGTATATTGCATTTCAAAGAAAACTTTTCAAAATTGCTGCAACCTCTGAAGTTTTCATGAGGATACTCCTAAACCCTCTATATGTGAGTTAATGAAAACCACAGCCTCACACTGAGCACCTGCTGAGCTGTTTCACACCAAAAATCTTAGCTGGCCGACCAAATGGTGGGGTGTGCACTTCGCCTCTTATAAAGTGGGGTGGTGGGGAAGTTCTTCTGCAAAGCAGCACACAACCATACAGATTCCCTACAGGCTTTTCTGCTCCCTGCTTGTTCTAAACTACGTGCTATTAACACTGTCTCATGCTAAATAAATAAAAGCTTTGGTGCTTTACACATAAGGAGTTCCTGGCCTGAAGCGTCTTCTGCAATTTATGTATTAAACTCTAAGCAAATAATCATGCACCAAGACATGCTCTCAAAGATGAGCCAAAGCAATATTTCACATGGACTAGTACAAAGTCTAATTCTGCTGCTTTCTCACAGCTGAAAATTGCCCATCAATGCACATGCACATCTGACTGGTGGGGAGATTATCACAGAAACAATCACAAATCCATGGATGATGGAAATGCCTTTAATATCTCTGAAAGATACTCACATTGATTTTCATACAGTCACCTTTAGTCGTACGTTTGAGTAGTTACCTATTTAAGTACATAGGAGGAAAATCATTAGAGGCTGCTAGGAAAGTAACCTCACAAATAAATACATAAAAGACTTTATTTTCCTTCTGTTAACCAGTATCTACACCGCAGAGCCATTTAAACAAAGTTTTTCAGCTTCATCCTTTTCAGAATGTAGTCCTTGAGCTTTTGGTGATTCAACAAAATAAAAATGTTTTACGCAAATGTCTTGACTTCTTCCATGCTTTCAACAAAAAATGAACAAACAGTATGATTTTTAAAAGGGTAAAGGCATTATTTCAGTTTCTTTTGATCTTTGAAGAAATATCAAAGCCTTCCTAATTATATTAATCTAGATAATTATATTACAAATGACAAAACAACGTGCCTGGATGAATTTTTCTTGTTATTTCTAGAACTGTATAGTTTGCAAAAATATATTAGTGGGAAATTGCAAAATTTCACATCTTCATTCAGTTCACATACAAGTGTCAGAGTTCCTTAGGAGCAAGAACTCTAGATGCCACTAAACTGAACTGAGCAGTGCCGCCCCTCCACTGGGGCAAAGAGCAAGCGCTTTATAGACTCTAGGACAAACTTTAGTGTGTATAATCTACATACACAGAGTAGGTACAGTAAACCTTTCTGACCTGCCGTCTAACCCAGGAGCCCTGCCAACTCCAGATTTAATATCTCATTCCTACTAGCTGGGAACGATGGGGAGTACTTTTAAATCGCTGTTAACAATTACACAGCATACACTCTGCTATGGAATAATGAGGAAAAAATGAGGCTTTCTATGAATTGGTTTTGCTGCCCCCGCTTTCCCTTACCATCACAGCAACCATTTCAAAGACAAATGGAACTTCTGAGTTCCTCCCCACATCACGCTATAAAAGCCTGCAGAGGTCTCAGTTAAGAATCCAGGCAGGAGCTCTATGTATTAAACGGAACATATAAAAGAAGATAAAGAGGTTGCCAGAATGCCTTCAAAGCAGAAAAATCAGAAGTCTAAAGACCCACAAATAACTGAAATTGTCACTCCATAAATCTTGAATTAGGTTCAACCATGGTGAATTGCATTGCCTTCTGGCACTAAGCTCTGCTAATTACTTCAATCCTCACTCAGGGAGTGGTGAGACACTTAATATTACCATCAAAGTACATCCAGTCAATCCTGCATCAGCCATACAGAAGCCACAACTAAAACGGACCATGAAACCAGGCTCTCTGTTCCCTTTTATACTGCTGGAGTCCTTGTCAACTTAAATTACGTATGAATCAACACAAAGTCTTAAAGACATAGCCTCCAGTAAAAAGTTTTCAGCATGAGACGGATCAATCACAGATAGTAACTAACATTCTAAGGATTAAATGCAACTATAAAATTATATAAATGCTAATAAACAAACTCATTAGCACTTATTTTCTCTCTGTTATAAAGATTAATCAAGGGTCATAATACTGGAGGAGAGAGATTCCTGTGATTGCAACTCCACTATGTGGTTAACTTACCATAACATTTATTTCCCTTTTTTTACAGACTGCCACATAGCCCTTAGGGAAGAATGGGCAATGTCTAGTGATGTTCTTTAACGTCAGAGAGATATTCCAGAGCAAAACTCAGCAAAATCTACATGAAATAAAACTCGGCATTACAGTGAAATCTCAAATTCTGAACTAATTTTAAACTTTTGGGGAAAAAAAAGAAACACAAACCAACAATCTTTTCTGTCTTCTTTGAAATACTTAATGCAATCACCTCTTGATTACACCTAGGGATGTTGTATCTGTACTCGGAGTGAAGATGCACCCAGTGCAGCTTCAATCATCTGCATTTGTGACCTGTCAAGTGCAATGTGAAAATACCTAAGATGTTTCCAAGTAAGTCAGCTCAGTCTCAGACATTCACAGGTGGTCACAGACCTTTCTTTGCTCCAATTCCTCCTGGCTGGTTCTGATAACCTATTTTGCCAATGTTTCTCATGAGCTATTATTTTGCTTTCTTTCAGGTGATTCTCTCCTCCCAGTTGGGCAAGAGGTACTACCTTCTTCCATTAATCTTAAATTGGGTGGTAAGTACGATACATTCTCCCTGTGAAACTCATAATGCGCTGCCCACTGAGTAATATTACTACTGTGGTGGCACCTGGAGCCCACCAGGAAGAAAGGAAGACAGTAGAGATGTAGTTACTGGTGCAGGGAGCCCATGCTGTGGTATCAGACAATGATACAGAATTTACTCCTGGCTGAGGGCTAAATAGCATTTCAGATCTTTTTCAGAAACCACATGTAAAGCTTCTGAGCACGACACTGTCCTAATACAGCCAAACACTGAATCACCCACCAGCAGCATGAAGAAGTGTACAGAGCATATACATAAGCATATAGACATGACCTAACATCCCTTCCCTGTGTCCTGGTGACAGAGTAAATGAGATAAGTAACCAGTGAGGTGGAAAAAATGGCTCTATTTGAATGATAATGAAGCACAATCCTTTATTCCTGAAAACACTGGCTATTCTGAAAGTCTAGTTTGCATGGTCTTGCCATTTCTCTGTTCTTATAATGCCTGAAGCAAGCATGGATTGAAAATCCCTATTTTTATCTTTCAGAACACCGAAGAACCCATTGCTATTTGCTAAACTGACCAGACACGAGCCCTGTTTCTGTACCCTCGGGGATCCCTTCAAACAAGGAAACTGCCCCAACTACTTCCCTGATTGGAAATACAAGGTAAGAGAGCTGCAGTTGGCAATTGGGCTAGCAGAGATGGAGGAAAACTGCTTTCTTTAAGAAGACAAAATCACTGAATCACAGAATGGTATGACTTGCAAGGGACCTCTGAAGATCATCTAGTCCAACCCTTCTGCTAGAGCAGGTTCACCTACAGCAGGTTCCACAGGATGGCATTCAGACTGGTTTTTAATAGCGTCAGAGAAGGAGACTCCACAACTTCTCTGGGCAGCCTGTTCCAGTGCTCTATCACCTTCAAAGTAAAGAAGTTTTTCCCTCACGTTCAGATGGAACTTCCTGTGCTCCAATTTGTGCCCATTGCCCCTTGCCCTGTCCCTGGGCACCACTGACAAAAGTCTGGCCCCATCCTCCTGACTCCTGCTCTTTTGATATTGATGAGCACTGGTGGGATCCCCTCTCAGTCTTCTCAGGCTAAACAGACTCAGGTCTACTCAGCCTTTCTTCATCAGAGAGATGTTCCACTCCCTTCACCATCTCCATAGCCCTCTCCTGGACTCTCTTCAGTAGTCCCTTGTATCTCTTGAACCAGGAAGCCCGGACCTGGACACAGTACTCCAGATGTGGCCTCAGTGGGGCAGAGTAGAAGGGGAGAAAGACCTCTCTTGACCTGCTGACCATACTCTTCTTAATGTACCCCAGAACATCATTGGTCTTCTTGGCCACAAGAGTACACTGGTGGCTCATGGTGATCTTGTTGTCCACAAGGACTTCCAGGTCCTTCTCCTCAGAGCTTCCTTCCAGCAGGTCAACCCCTAATCTGTACTGGGACAGGGGGTTCCTCCTCACGTGCAGGACTTCATACTTGCCCTTGAGAAATTCATTTGCCCAGCTCTCCAGACAGTTTAGGTCTCACTGAATGGCAGCACAGCCTGACAGTGTGTCAGCCATTCCTTCCAGTTTTGTATCATCAGCCAACTGGCTGAGGGAATTCTCCACCCCTTCATCCAGGTCATTGATGAATATGTTGAATAAGACTGAAAACAGAACTGACTCCTGTGGAGGACACCACTAGCTACAGGCCTCCGATTAGACACCCTGCACGAGTGATAACAACCCTCTGAGCTCTGTCCTTCAGCCAGTTCTCAACCCACCTCACTGTCCACTTATCTAGCCCACACTTTCTAATCTTCCCTATGAGGTTGTTATTGGAGACAGTGTCAAAAGCCTTGCCTTCCCCTCACCCACCCAACCAGTCATGCCATCACAGAAAGGCCATCAGATGGGTCAGGCTTGATTTCCCCTTGGTGAATCCATGTTGACCACTCCTGACAATCTTTTCGGCCACATCAAGCAGATGACTCCTGGAGTTGTGGCCAGGTAAACCAAAGTCCTGAGCCATGCATGTTGCGGTTTTTCAAATATCTGGACAATGAACAGAAGAAATGCTAACAATCAAAGAGAGAAATGGGAGAATAAAGAGAAGGTAGAAATGTGTAACAACAGTCAGTTTCAAAGCCTTGACCTCTCCCTCATAAGGCTGTTCTTTAAACTGTTTCTCTTTATCCCCTGTCATCATCCCTGGCAGTGTCAAAAACAGGGAACCAGGCTTTCATAGATCCTTCTGGATTTCCATCCTAGTTCTTCCTCTTCCCCACCATGACAGCAGCACCTCAAATCTAGTCTAGCTTTACCTTCCATTCCTAGGGCTGCAGAGTTCAGTTTTGTCAAACTATAGAGATTGTAATTCCACATTATGCTTAATTTTGTCAAACAACCAGTCTCTACTGAAAGGTATAATTACACTTCCCCTTACTTCTCCAGCTCCCTGCCCCTGCCCATCAGGCCTTGTTTTGAATATAGTGGTTATGCAGCTTCAGGGTGAGTCAATTTAATTCATTGAGCTGACTGAAAACAGACCTACAAGACTAAATGAATATCTGGTTTCCGTGGATCAGTCCACGATGTGCCTTCCTATGGAGCTGTGAGTTGAAAGTTTAAGATCCTGTCATGGTCAGTCATAGACCAAAGAGCATTTTTAATGACTGGCCACAGGAGTTCTCACTCTGTTCCCCACAAGTAGATGTCTGATGCCTTAGGGTATTCCATCTGACTTGTAGGTGCCATACAGGTCTCTCATAAGACCTACAAGCTTCATGCAGGTCATGAACATGCTAGAGCATCTCAGATTATATTAAGCAGACACATATGTGCAACAGAATCAAGTCTTAGGTGTTTTCCTCAGAGGAGGACAGCATTGGCATTACTGACAAGTTCTCATCTGTAGATGTCAATTTAGACATCTACAATGCATAAACACTCCTAACAGTCCACAGGCCTGTGGACTCCATACATGAATCCAGGCATGCATTCAGAACTGACCCACCGCGATGCATTTCAGTCGCTCCGGGCCAAGAACAAATCTCAGCAGCATAAAAGCACATGTAGAACAGATTATAATGTTTCCCAGACTGGATTTCTAAGTCCAAGCACGCTAACTTTTTCATAACACAGAGCTGGCCAATTTTATCTGACACCAACCACCTATCCAAGCAAATTTACTGTCTAATAAGCAGCTCTCAGCCATTGATTGATGGACTCTGGAATCAATAACAGAGAAGTATATACAAATTTGCACTCACACGTATTTCCACACTGCTTCTGAAGTGCTGTTGTAGCTAGAAACAGTTTTTGCCTACTTCTGAGAAAAAAGACTTGAAGTTTTTTGTCTGAAATTCTCATTTTTAAAACATAGTCTGCACAAAAAAGTTCAGAAGCTTTACTCTGGAATGAAACTACTGGAAGACATTCTTGTGTATCAGCAAGGTGAAACAATAACGGACCTAAATGTCTTTTGGAGAACAGCAAGTTCTTAAAACACATTTTAAAAAATTATTAATATTTACAATTCAAATATTGTACAAATACAAACACTGTACAATGCAAATGTTATGAATATTTTCAGTTTATCAACCTGATATGTTAATAAAATAACTTATCTATGCCCGCAAAAAAATAGTCTAACTCAATACTAATGAAGTAAGGGGTGAATGACCAGAATAAATTTAACGCTTTGATGTACCCAAACAAAACTTGTTGTTTATCAGCACACTAGCATTTTTTTGGCAGGGTCTTGTAAATTGAGGATGTTATGTTGCTAGCCCTGGAAGGCTCTGCTTCAGAACACAAATACCAGATCAGCGCAGCCAAATGCCTCTCAGTTGAACAGGATGGAAATGCAAGCTGTAATTATGTTTAGAGGCATGCTGAAAAGAAAAGACAGCATGAAGATTGGCACACACAAATGAATATGGTATGTTAGACCAGCTTCTGATTTAATGTATGCCTTGAGGACATAAAGCCATCAATATGCATAGAAACAGTGTGTTGCCTTGCCTTGGAGAAATGGGACTCTGTGGGTACCTTTCAGGTAGGAATTAGAGCCCTTTGGCCTCAACTCAGGAAAGATTCAGCCTCCTAACTGAACTTAAAGCATAATTATGAAGAAGTCTTCCAGCACACTTCTAGTTAAAAGAGAATTTATCCCTAAACAAGCCATACTGTAGCATCTCCTAGTATAAGCATTGGGGCTGAAGTCAGCTTTTCTTACACACTTAACTGGGACTCCTCAACTGCGAGACTTCTCTGCTGTTCTGGTAACTGACAGAAAGAGAGAAGAACTTCCACAAGTTGCACCTCCCTCCTTCTTATATCTGAGGAATCTGTTCTCTTAACTTGACTACTTCAGTCAAATGACCAAACTCAATCAGGAGAAATCCAGATCTACGTGTTCTGCAAGCTATATTACAATAAATATTTATTGTTTCAGGAAGGCCTTTTAATCATAATGAAAATCAAGTCAGTTTCAATTTGTCTTCAGATGTATTTGATATTCAGTTTTAGTATTTTATAGCAGAAAAGCCTTGGGCACATGTCTGTCTGCACAACTCTGGCCAAGCGCCACAGAGATTCCTGCATGCACGAAGGCAGGGAGAAGTTTCTACCATGTATCCCACACTCCATTCTACTTCCTTATGTACTCCAGATTTAGATATAACAATGAGTCACACAAGAAAAAAGAAGCTAGAAAGATGTGTTATCAACCTGATGGTATGTCACTTAATTTACTGTTTCCATGTTTTTAACATAGAATTGGTTTAAAAAACATTCTGCACAGAGAATGAGGGGTTTGGGCTTCAAAAATGATGCCCTACTGACAGCAAAATAAGTAGCTTCATGAGGTTCACAAACGTGTGTGTGTAATATGACTACAAGGAGCCTTGTTATTTACTTATTTTTAATTTGTAAGTATAGTTACACCTAACATCTTGTACAGCAATGAAAGGCAGTGTGTTCATCTCAGAATGCTTATCTTCTCTTAAGAAATAAGCTGTTGTACTGTAAGGAAGCGACTTTTCAGTCTTTTACTAGCTAAACCAGCACTATAAACTAGAAATAAAATTTTATTTTTTACAGTCCTTTTCTTCCAATGCTGCTGGCAGTGTGCTGGTCTGCTTAGTAAGAAATCAGGATTTTGTACAAAGATAACATGGGCTGCACTCCCTCAGAAAGAGACAGAAAGAGATCTGAGAAAAAGAGTGAAATTGGGTTTGTGGTAAAATCGGGAGAACAAGCATCTGAAAGGAGTTCTCCTACTGACAGTCCTAATGACACCATTTCAGAGGACTGAAGTACTGCTGCCTTTTCATACTCAACTGCTGCCAAGTGGAGATTGGACTACATAATGTTCTAAACTGTAACTGAGAATGACCACTCTTGATCCCAAAGAGGTAAAACAGGATAAGAGGTGAAAGGAGAGAAAGAATACCTCCAAGAAAAAGTAATTAAGGAAACAATAAACAGATTTGTATCTTTTTTTTTCCATAGGAGAAAAAAAAGAAACAAACACACAGTGCTTCTTCAAGAAGCACTTGGAAGACAGAATAGAGTTTAGGTATTGACTGCAGCTTTTGTAGGGTGGTCATGAATATATTTAAATTGAGCTGTGACCTTGCCTTAAAAATTCATATTTCCCAGTGGTTTCATCTCTTTATTATCTCTGAACAACCTGAATGTAAATTAAATTAACATAATAAAGATTTTAAATAAACCTGTTTGACTTCACCTGGGAATGGAGTGGAGGAGCAGGCATCAACCCCACCTAGGGGTGCTGGCAACCTCAGAGCTCATACATTGCATCATCAATGTGTGAGCCTTTTTCCCCTAGCAGGGTAAGCTGCCTGTTTGGCTTTGCACTGGGAGGGAGGAAGAACATATAGGAATAGTCAGAAGAGACTGAGAGATAGTTTAAGGAATTGGTCCTTGGCTCCCATCAGCCTGAGTTGCTTTGTTACTCACTGTCGTTACGTCCCCTCGGCAGCAGATGGGAAGAAACTCAAGTTGAGCCAAGCGGATTAGATATTCTTTAGGCTTCGGCTCCAAAAGTTTTCAAGACTTGATAGCTGGACTCATATAAACCTGGCTTCAAGTTTACAAGTGAAAGACACTAACTGACTTTTGGATGAAGATAGAACAATTCATAGTGCAGGATTTTGGTTGACCAAGGTCAACCTGACTAAGGTGTATGACTGACACAATAGCAAAGAAGTTCAGGCTACATGTATGAAGAAACATGCTTTTGGAGGTCTAAAATACTCTATGCCAGCAGATGTTTTAGGTAATCAGTATGAGGACCTTAGAGGACCATGGTACTGGATAATATATGCATACACAATTTGCACAACACAGAGCCCACATAAGAAAGGCAAGAAAATCTTTCTGTAGTTTAAGAAGAAAATTGATGTATACGGGGGGACATTGAATTCACACATTTGCTGTGTGAAGTCAAATGGAATAATTCTGTTCTCAGTTATGAGGGTTCAGCAAAACAACACCATCCAAGACTAGGGAGACCAGAGCTTCTTGTACATTTTGCAGGTGGCACTAACACAAACAGAGAGGGTGAATCTAAACATGAAGAACTGCTGCAATATTAGCTGCACACAGCAGGCAGACATGAGACTTGCCATGCATTTGCTTTTCAGCTGTGATGTGTCACCAGCCAGCCTGGCACAGCTGCAGTACAGATGTGCTGCATGCCACTCTTCACTGATGATATAGTTCCCACACTCTCAAAGATACTGTATTTGCTATCACTCAGCTGAGATTCCAGTGAGATGAGCGGTTTGGGTAGAGGGGACAGACGATGTTATTTCTCTGGTCAGTAGAAAAATGGAGAGAGCCAAAACTGTCCATCTTCTCTGGTGGCAACAGCTGACCTTTCCACAAGCACATGCACATGAGCTGGTCATCAGCCCATGAATACCTCTTGGTTTAATTGCAGCAGAAATGCTTTAATGTCCAGCCATAAAATCAAAACAACTCTTTGTCTGCTGCCACACCTCAAAAAACCCCTCAGGCTTATTAGATCTGATGCTGATAGAACAAACTATTTACTAACTAATTTGTTAATCATTTTGCATGCAGTTTACAGAGAGAAATTTCACCTTGCGGGTTATTTACATGCTGTTCAATTTAACTGTTCGTTGGGCACTTGCTATTCACAGCATGTAGCTGCTCAGGCAAGGCACATGGTGTTCTTCCCATTGCCTCACAGGATTTCTGAAGCGTTCCGGACAGATTTTGTGGGTTTTTTTTTCAGGGTAGAAGCAGGGGTTTATTTAGCATGACCTTATTCATACCACAGGCCACAAATATTCTGTAGCTGATAGAAGGCCTTGCCCACATGCGAAATGGGCACTCGTATGAATCCCAAAACGTAGTGAGAACAAAACCCTTCTTGGTTTACAAATATAAATGAAATTAATTAATTGCATCAAGAAGCTGCTCAGAGTCTGAAAGAACAGTGTTTGACACATGCATTATTCAAGCCATTGTCTCTCAGACAGGATAGTTCACTCTTTTCAATGCTCTGTTCTCAGATGCTAAATTTGTCAGGCCATGGGTAGCCGATTGCAAAGCGAACAACCCTCCAACAACAACCCCAACAACCTACTTCTCCTATGTCAGTCTGATTGCAGACGATGGACCTAAGTATGTAGAGACACATGGGTGCATTCAACATCATTCAATACATATCTGCATCTTCCTACACAGCAGAAAAGTGTTTTAAAAGAATCAGGAAATCATCATATGGGCTGGATTTGGCTGCCAGGGGAGTGTCTGTCATTTTGGGTAGCGTATCCTCAAAATAATAGTTGGGGATTAACAACTGCAAATTATTCTTCCACCACAAAATTTGGAACAAGGTAGAAGTGCCTTACCAAAATTGACTTGAAAATTTAAATACCCTCGTCATCTTTTAACATGAAACCCAGGAACCAAAGTCTGCTTGAAATTCAGTAACACTTTGGCTTCTACATGCTTATAGCTAGTGCTTCAGAAAATTCTGCTGCTGATAGATAATGGGTAGAGGAGGAGATATTCACGAAACTTAACCTGAGCCCAGGGACACAAGTCAATGAAGGGCTGACTACAGAAACATGTGTGTTCCT
>NW_010401851.1:95722-108820 GCF_000710305.1 Buceros rhinoceros silvestris
CTACATAATCATGTGTGTCCCTGCTGATGATACAGGGAGCCTGGAGACACTAGGTTTAATTGATACTCAACCTTCACAGTTCCATTCCAGATACTGGCCTAAGTTCACTCTTGTCATTCAGATGTAATTTTATATTTTAACAATGATAACCAAAAAGGGTCTGGAACACTCCTTTGCAATGGCAAATTGAAACAGATGCACATCCTCTGCCAGGTGCTTGTTGGACCCTGTTGGAAAGGGTCCAAATAATTAGCTACTCACCAGATGGGTAGCGAAGCACAAACAACAATCTAATGCGTCTTCTGGGTACAGACAACTCTGACTTTCAGTGATGTAATAACATTAACATGTGACAGCATTTAAGGTTGTCAGCATTTTGAGAACTTAATTTGCTAGTCTGCAGTCTGCAATGGTTTGACTCTCATGAACCGAACACCTACAGAAAGGAGCCCAGGAATACAGCTGGCAGAGGGAGAAGCTCGGCTTCCCAGTGGGACAGACTTCATTACCAATAACGGATCCGAGACACTGAAAAGCAAACCATAAAACTTCATCAGCAGGTAAGAAACTTATTTTAAACATTTTTAGGAATTGGTAAGATTTACAATTTGGGGAATTTTATTCTCCGTCCTGGAAATATATGTGAAATTTGCAGCACAGCAGACAGAGTGATTGGTTTACAGCATTTGCAAGCAATCAATGTAAAAACCTTCACAGCTCACCTCTGAGCTTCATTGGTACAGAAAGCATGACCTGACAGAGACAGCTGAAGCTATCCAGAGAAGAACATTACTTCTGGGAGCTTATTTTTCAGCCTTAGGCCTCCCAGGTTTGCAAGGATGAGGATTTGTGAAGGTTTTTTGGTCCAATGTAAAGACATATTTGAGGTGAACAAGAGCAGGCTCCTTAGCTGCGTTTCCTTAAATAAATAATGTGAAGATTTCTGCCAGCTGTCTGTATATCCAAGTGAAAGCAGCATATATTTTACTTAGAGCAAAAGTTATTGACTCTCAAGCTTTATGATTCATCTGAGCAAAGTTGCCAAGTCTTGCAATTTCCTCACGGTATTAGGTGTTTTTCTTAGAGCCCCAGACCTTTGAGTCATGGATTATATGAGAATTTCAACTTCCTTCTTAATGAATAAATAAAAGCAATTTTCTGAGCCTCCTGATTATACAGAAATATTTGGAAAATATGAATGAAGCAACCCAAAAGGCTTCAAAATCAGAAGACAAACACAAGGAATGTGTCATCTCATGAAAGGCATAATGAATGTTCAGTCATTGCATGATTTCTGGGACCTAATGATTAGTTTCTGAGGACCTGTTGCTAGCAACTGCTAGTTTACTGTCTGTGAAAGACCAAAATCCCAAACAGATTAATCCCACTTCTTGCCCTCCCCAACTCTCTCTGTAGTTCCGGGTCTCAGGAGTTTGCCGGCCCAACTGAATTCTCTATTCGTAATGATCCGGTTTATTAACATGGAAATAGTTGTCAATCCACAAAAGAACTGTGATTGCAGGTGAAGACTCAGCAAAGATCTTGATTAATTTTATTTCACTAAGATTTCTTGTGTGATATATCAGCAAAACATTTAGACAGGGAAGACCAGTACTAAGCAGAACCATATTTGTTCATTATTTTCTAAGTTCTGCTCCAAATCCATCAAATTCAGGAGGGGGCCTTCTGATCTGCTTCCATGAGTTTTGAATCAGACCACTTAAAGAACCACATTCATACACATCTGTCTATTAAAATATAAAATCTGGATTATTTACCAAACAGATTTTTCTAATTAATTCTTCTTTTCAGCAAATAAACCCATAACATTTTAATCTCTCCAGAGAGACACGAAGAAATAAATCCATTCTTTTGAAAGAAAAACAAAACCAAAGGAAAGAAAGAAAGAAAGAAAAATGGTAATAAATCTAAGATATGCCTAAAACTTCTGTCAATAAAGCAATCAAATCAGTAACAAAACATCATGCTGATCATTATACTGGGATAAATTTGGGTAGTAGCTTTTTGAGATTTTTTTTTTTTAAAAGAGAAATTCCTTTTAAAATATTGATCTGTATCCATCCAATAATTTCACTTCAGTATCACCCATGAAAAAGGATGACAAGGGTTTTGATGAAATGAGATCACTTATAATAAATTTCTTTTGAAGTTCTAAATGTGTCATGCTGGGTATTTTCTATATATTTCTTTCCAGATCTTGGCTTAAATATTATTTTCACTCTTATTGTTCATCACACAACTCTGGATTAACATAAAACCATAATATTTGTGTATGTGCTATACAGACTCTGGGTATAACTATTAATATGCAATTGTGGCTATGCACGTATAAAATATACGTATATTCCAATAAAACGGGTCTTGAATTATGAATTGCAGAAGAATTGGAAACTCATGTAATTAAAGAATTGAATGAAATTAATTTCAAATGGTGGAAAAAAAATTTTGAAGAACATCTGCTGGAACATACGGCATAACAGGATGTGCAGTGTTATGCCATAATAATACACCTTGGGTGCAGTATGAGGCATGAGGCCAAAAGGCATATTTAACGGCAAAAAAACCTGGAACAAACTTAACATCTTGAATTTTATTTAGTATCTATAATAATAGTTTCCTGTTCAATTCATCCTCTACATAAAATTAAAGAGCCTCACTGACAACCTCAGTACTCAGATTTATCTATTGATCTCACTGAGTATTTCAAGAAATCCAGTGTCTTGCAGAGAGGCTGCTTTCTTAATGAAAATGCTTCTATATATTTTTTATCAGTGCCTATGCAACTGAGCAGCCTAATATCCATTGTCTTTAAATCACCTGGAAATCAAAGAAAAAGTTTATTTGTGGCTCAAAGTTAGGCTGAGACATCAGAGGAAGACCTGAACCATGGAGAGATCAATAGCAAAGAGGAAGAGCTCCTCTCCACCTTGACTTTGTAGTGTCAAGGTGCTGTGGAAGGACCGTGTGTATAAAAGGGGGTACCAAACCACATATCAGTTGTCTCACTCAGTAAGATAAGACATTACGCAGGGAGAGAGATCAACGCAATTAAGTTTCTAGTTTAAAAAAAAAAAAAAGGAGAAAACATCTCGTCACCAGTCTAGCAGGCTTTTATCTTTCCTATTTTTTACATAAGGGGTTCTTTTAGCCTCCTAATTCTGTAACCTATAACAAAATACACATTCAAAACAATGATTCAAGAGTATTGTCCTTTGAGAAGTCTCAGTAATCACAGTTGTCTTTTTTCTGTGTCCCTCAGAGAGAGGGAATATAATTGGCACTGTTATTCCAAAATATATGACTGCTGTTTTGTAAAACCAGCAACATGCATGGTTATGCGAGGGGCTGCAGGAAGCTTCTGAACAATTCAAAACATTTTGGCAAATACCGAATTACTCAGTTTAAAATGATATTTTTAATATCATCTTCCAGACTGATTTTGTTACATTTAATTTGTGACTCCTCCCCCACCTACTGACTAATTGACTGTTCTCTGATACATGGTCACAGAATCACAGAATCATTTTGGTTGGAAGAGATCTTTGAGATCAAGTCCAGCTGTTCACCCTGCACTGCCAGGTCACCATGAAACCATGTCTCTCAGCACCCCATCTACAGGGCTTTTAAACACTTCCAGGGATGGGGACTCCACCACCTCCCTGGGCAGCCTGTTCCAATGCTTAATAACCCTCTCTGTAAAGAAATTTTTCCTAATACCTAACCTAAATCTCCTCTGGTGCAACCAGAGGCCATTTCATCTGGTCCTGTCACTTTTCACGTGGGAGAGGAGTCCGACCCCCACCTCACTACAACCTCCTTTCAGGTAGCTGTAGAGAGTAAAGAGGTCTCCTCATTGAGGGTCAAAGAGTCTCCTCAATGAGTCAGTAGGCTGGTAACTCCATTCACCTAACTGAGGACCTAAATTAGAGCCAGAGCGGCCATCGTCCCCTCCTCTATCTAATGTTGGAATATACCTTGCCAAAGGGAAGAAGGGAATAATAAATTGCTATCTGTGTTGATTGAATCTAAGATACATGGGGTAACAAGGCAGCAAGGGAGATTCAAGATTAACTTTAGCTAGTTATTCTGATAAGGCCACAGAGTCGTGAGGTCTCAATCTTGTTATGCCAAAATTACTAATAACTTCTGTTTAAAAGAAGAAAGGTCTGAAGTGAGCAAGAGAGTTTGATTCTGAGTCTATGCTTTAGAAAGCCATTTTGTATTAGCAATACACTGCATGTATGTGTGAGTGTGTGCTGGTGTGTGTGTGTGTCTGTGTGTGTGTGTGTGTGTCTGTGTGTAACATGAAAGGACTTGATGAGAAAATGGGTGAACTGATGAAGACAGGCCTAATAACAAAATACATACAAAGAGCATGAAAAATCTAGTAAAATAAAAACATGCAAGGTAAAATATCTGGAATTTGTTTTCACATTCAAATTAACTGAAGGTGAGGACTGCCCTCCATGTGTGAATTGCTATGAATAGCTTCCTGAGGACAATTTGAAGCCAAGAAATCATCAGAGGCACTCAGAGCACAAACACACTGAATGACTAAGCAAGCATCTCTAGTACTTTGAACAAAAGCTACTTAAAATAAAAGGCAAATGAAAAGGCAAATGCTTGATCCGACAAAACATTTTCACGATTCATTTGTAATTTCATTTTTCATTGCCAAAACCTAGAAAACTGTACCATTAGAAAGGTATGTGTTTCCAGCTGCGATGGGAGTGTTTTGGACTGTGCACATGAATGAAGTGGTCAAGTCCTCACAGTCCCACCTTAACCAGTCAGCTGGGATTACTGGATGGAAAGAAAATATGTGTTAGGAGATATCTTTCCCTCCCCGCATCCTGTGGCAGCCCTGCTGCTGGATACATTCACATCTTCTTGTTCTCAGCCACATGCTGGATCCATGCAATGCTGGCCATGAATGGGATGAATGTAACAGTGCAACACAAAATACAGGACGCTAGAAGGCACTCAACTGCAAAAGTAAGCACAGTTGCTAAATAACGGAACTACATATTTTAATGTGAATGAAAAAATTATGTAAATAACTGAAACTTTTCTGTCCTGACTTCCATTTTTGTAGATAAAAAAATATTTCTAAGGTTAAAAGAAATATTTCTGAAAAATAGTATGTTGACATCAGTACTGATGAAAGCAAAAATGTTCAATAGAGGGTGAAAAGGGTTAAAAAAAAAAAAAAAAAAAAAAAAAATTTCCTGACCTTGTGTTTTCCTTTCAGTATAACTGGGTCAGACTGCCCTTCTTTTTACAGGAACATGTGTAAATATAGGTTCAAAAGTGGTCAGTACAAGGGATTTGGTCACAGTACAATCATCAAGCCATTTTGTTCTTTTTTCTGGGAAAAAAAAAAATAAATAAAAGGATGCCGGACAACCACAACTCTTCTGTTGGCTTGGTGGGAGAATGTGATCCCATATTTAATTTTTTTTAATTATTCTTCATTGCAATAATCACTAATCTGAGTGGCTAGTCAAACTTGCCAGATGCATTTGATAAAGTACAGAGTTTACTTTGCCCCCATTAAAATACAATAAATACATGCTGTAACTTCAAGATAAATCTGTGATTAGATACTATGGTTGCGGGTGGCAGCATAAAGCTCATAAGAAAGCAAGTGGTATAAATGTCTCAAACATCAGCAGATTCCCAGGGAAAAATGAGCTGGAATTTAAAGTTCTAAAACCACTGGTCTTGACTCATCTTACCAATGTTTTCCAGATGCAAACTATTCAGGCTTTAAATGAACACATAGTCCTTGAAAAAACCATTAGTTGTAGGCTATGTTCAACTGCAGACTAGCTCAATACATTGGTTCCTCCAAAGAAGTTTAGTACAGCTCCACTCAGATCCTGATGTCAGCTGGAAACCTGGAAAAATTGAGAAGCTTCAAACTGGCTACGGAAACTTTCACCACACGTTAATCTACAGGTGTGGGTCTGATGTGGCATCAGGTCTAGCCCTCTGCTTGGATTCTCGTGGCCAGTGTAAACTTGTAACAGTCACATTTTCTGCCACAGTGACAAGATGATGTCGAATGTAAAATCAAGCGGATGGTGTAAAAATCAGACTTGAACTACAAAGAGTTGGCTCAAAAACCAAATCATGTTCCTTGCCTTGAGAAGTGGGAAGGCACAAGAAAAGACATTTTTTAATGGTCCTATTGAAATACCTTGGCCTTCATTTTCAGACATGTAAAATGTAGATATCCTCCAATATGTCTCTGGGAGGCCTGATTGGAGAGTCTAGCCTGGTCAAGACTTAGAAAGAGACTATGGATACATTTTTGTTTTCCCCATGCAGCCAATACACAAAGGAAGCTTAAAACAAACACACACACACATACAAGTGCGCACAAAGCCACCAAGACCTTGTTCTAGCCCAAGTTTAAAATTTTAAGCAATTCCCAAAGCACTTTGATTCAACCAAGCACGTCAGCAAGTGCCAAATCACTGACCCAGAATATCTCTTCCTTGGCAGGAGGAACGACTGAAATCCCCACTCCCAGTTTCAGGCTTGATCTGCTTCATCCTAGTTTACCAAGACTCCTATGTCTTCAGAGTTTGATCTCAGCCTTCAAGTTTTCAACAGCCACAGATAAAACACTGTATGATCTCTAGTATGCCTTTCCCAAGCCCATTTATTTCTCATGTGTCTGAAGTGTATAAATTTCATTCTGCTACTCCAAAGGGAATGGACATGGCTGAATTACAGCTTATAAGAAGCTCACTGAAGGAGCTGCAGAAGTATTCATTAAGAAGAAAAATTTTGTGAAAACAGTCTTTTTATTCAAGCTACTGAATAAAAGTCACTAGCTTTTTTTTATCTTAGAAAATAAGATACTTTCTCCTCAAGCGCTAAGCTTCTTGTTACATGCTAAGACCGTGATTATGTTTCACAGTGTGAAAGGCTTGATTATTCCATGTCAGATACTCATAATTTTTTGCAGTTGTTTTCTTGTCATTTTTTCTCAATGGCTTTTCACCAACCACTTTTTGTTTTTCTTTTTCTTTTTTTCTCTTCTTTCTGTATGTATTGTATTCTATTCCACTGTCTAGCTAAGTAAAATAATTTTGCAATTGCCTTTGATGAAGAGAAACAAAGGAGAGTCCGATACGTACTGTGCATCTATCAGATATCAGACTCCAGATAATTTTGTTGTAGTTGTGTTTTCTTGAGCTTGTTCATGAAAAGTAAACTGACAAAGCAAACTTGTGAGAGAGGATGACCACTGAAATAATAATTACAAAAGTTCAAGAAAATTCAGACAGGTCAGTACGACCACTTAGGGCTATGGCTGAACTGCCGAGTGATGTCTTTGTATATGCAGTAAAGCAGGATTCACTCTTACATTTATTGAGAAATTCTCAGCAAAGGCAAAACAGGCATTGATCAGAAACTGCACTGGGAATCAATAGACCAAAAGTGTCTACAGCATTTAAACAAAAGGGAATGTGATATGCACCTCCAAAAAAACTGTGGCATAAGTTTTACTAACTCATATCAGCCATTCAAACTGACTTGTAGCAGGAGTATATTGTACTCTAAGGAATCCTGTGACACAAAATATTCTCAACAAAAAGCCCACCCTATTCTTCTAGGATGGGTCCTGCTTCTCGCAGACTGCCCTTTGGCAGTGTTTGGCACAGTGGGTCTCTCTTCTTTCTCTTGCTGTCACCAGCATCAGTTCTTGAATTGATTTTCGCAGGTCAGCAGGAGCAGGTATCAGAAGTCCTCTTCTATTTTTTTGGGCTTATCGCTTCAAATGCGGTTTGATGAGACAATTAATGACTCAGTTACAAGGTCCAATATAATTATGATAGTTCTATCTTTAGAACAAATAATACGATGTTTTGGGTTTAGGCACCCCAAGGTTTGGTATGCAGCCCTCATTTATTTGAGTGTTGCCTTCAAGAAGACAGGGTGCCCTCTGCCTGCCAGATTTAATTCAGACTGCTTTAAATACTAGACAAGCATAAAATAAAGCATCATTTATTTTATAAAACTAACTATCTTCTTGATTCTGGTATTATAAAAAAGAGCTTGGATTTGTCTCGCCTAAGTGGGAGGGCTGATCACTGTCAGCTCCATTCATAGCTGGTAAAAGAAACAAGCATTTCTAGAACGTTTCATTCGATCTGTTTTAGAGGTCTGTCCAGGCACAAAAACTGCCTGTTTCCTTATGTGGGCTGTAAAGGATTCCAGGTCACTAATTCGAAGACAAATGTCCACACCACTGAAAAAAGCAAAATGAAGTAAGACATGATCCTGGAGCATGCACATTCCGTGTGTGAAGCATGGATGTTGTAAACTTTTGTTCATGTTCAGAGGCTCTGCTGTCTATTTAGCCTCACACCCACCTCAGCTTGTTCTGGGTATTTCTATGTGAACACACTTGATACCTTTGTAGTCTTCCTTTGTCTTGATTTGTTTATCCCTTATGACTTCAGGATCAGCATCTGATCTTATTTGCACCCTATGACTGGGCTCTGAAATATGAAATGCAAGTAGCACACTCTCTCTACACTGTAGCCAGAGATTTCTTTGATTTGTCAGTTGTATTTCTAGTGCATAATTAACACATTCCTTTGGTTTCAGTGGCTTCTTTAGAAGTTACAATATTTTCATGACTGATGCAACACTAGAAAATGTTAGATCATTGAACTCTCAACCATACATCCGTCTTGTTAGATATCTTGGTTCCAAGAACTGTCAACGTTCCATAAAGGCTACATGTCACATATTAATAATATAATTGACAGATTTGGATTTCAGAAAGCTTTTCCTGTATTACTCTCCTCAACTCCCACTTTTTATAACTTTTACCATCACAGCCTCCTTCCTCACAATGGTTTTACTAATCAAATTTAAAAAATAAAGCAAAAGCTCAACCTGGTGCTCACCCCTATTTGATGACTGCTCACAGTTCACGACTGCTCTTCAAAAGCCTCTCCTACCTCCCTCATGACTGAGTTTGTTATTAAGGCGTCTCGTGAAGCAGGTTGGGATGTTGCCAGCAAACAAAACCAGCCTGTTACATACACATGAGCCAGAGACAAACAAGCATCACTTGGCACCATTTTTGGATGCATGGATGCATGAAGGAGAAGGACACATGGCCAAACCTACCTTACCTCTGTTCAGAAGTTCCCAAGGTGATGGCCATTCTCAAATGTTGTGCTACTGTGCACACCGGAGAAATTTGCAGTTCTCCTTTTTCCGCAGCCTTTCTCTTACCTGCATCATGCAACCACTGGGTATGATATTTTGCTGCACTCCCTGCTGCAGACCACACGCTTCTGGGAATCCACCATGTCTCTATCTCCTCTGTTTCTCATGTACCCTTTCAATTCTTGCCTGACTCCTACCATTACCAATCAGTGTCTCATAGACATAAAACCAAATAAAACTTATTTTCAAGGGTAATAAATAACATTTGATTTATTTTCAAAAGGGAGAGAATCTGAATCTAAAGCCTGACTTAAATCCAGAATTCAGATCTCTTAGACTTCCATTCCTCTGCCATAGCTTATAAGATGAAAATAGAGGTAGGAAGCATATCAAAAGGGCATTAAGTGAAAGTGTGTTACATATTTTCCCACCTTCCCACGTATACTTGCACCACAAAATGAAGACTTGACAGGATGGGCTAAAGCAAAAACATTGATACTGGTGATTCTTTCCACGGACTTTAATGATTTTGATATGTCTTTAAGCTGTGATTATTCATTTGTAGCTACACATGAAATCTAACAGATCTACTAAGTGCTAATTAAGGAAAGTAAAGTATATTCATATAATCATATATATTAGAGATCAATATGACAGGTTGTTTTCCCCATCTCTAGTAAACACTTCAGAATGAAACAAAATAGCTATTTGGAAGAGAAGTACAGGCAACAAGAGATTTAGCACCCTCAATTAGCTTTTAAATCCAGTAGAAAATACTCTACCATGTTCTGATATACATCCATGGTAATACGAGGCTGCAGGACTATAATATCACATAACCCAATAAAAAGGAACAAGATTTCTTTCCACTTTAAGTGCATTGGAGAAGCACAGCTAAGTTTGTATTAGCATATCACAAACGTGAAACTGGGACACAGCTCAATGTGAAATTAGAACAGCAGCTGGTATCCTGTTAGCAAGTAAAGTGTGCTTGCTTGGGGAAAAAAAAGACCAGTGCAAAAGCAAGCCATGCAAATGAACAGAGAACAATCAGTCACTGGAGGATCTGTGAGCTGTGCTGTGTATCTCGTGTTGCCTCTGTACTGTGCTATAAGATATTTCACAAAAATATATATTTAGCAATGTCAGTTCATGTTCCCTAATCTGAATTATCAAGAATGTATTTTCATTTATAGGCAATCTGAAAATTATTAAAGTTTAGACTCTGACAGATTTGGCCATGTTTTTAATTCTGTTTTCTTTCTTGCATCATGCAGTTCAATGAAGTATGAAGTAAAATTTCATATTCTGGTGCAGAACACAGAATAAAGTAGGTAGTAGGCAGAATGCATAAAATATTTCAAAATATATTTCATACAAAAATGTTCACTGCTTATTTATAAAAAAATATTGTGCCTTTTAACAGTTAACCAGAGAAAAACAAACTTTTAAAGTCATGCTTTCTTCTTCGACTTCCTTTAACATCCAGTTTGCACAACAGAATCAGATACTTCATTCTTCCACCCTTCATCCCTCTATCTCTTCCTTCTTTCATCTTTCATTCCATCTTTATTCAGCAAGACGCATTACCAACAGTCTGTTGGGGCAGTCCTTCAGGGCACACACACATGCTCTGAACCCTGTTGGGTTCTCCAGTTAAAACACACAGAATTCACAGTGACTTTGTTTTGTTCTGTGTTCCCTCCTCTGTGAACAACAGTAAGGCTAAGCCAGTGAATGCTGGTTTTATTCGCCAAAATACAGCACCAGGTTACCTAGAGCCAGGCATATCCCCTACCCGGCCTCACAAAGCAGCGCTTGAAATATTTCAGCAGGTCTGTTATTTCTCTGGAACGCTGAATGTCTCAGCAGAGGACCACATGTAAAGAGACTGGTGTTCAAAACAAGAGACAAATGTAAATGCTTTTCCAGACCAATTGGCTGAGGCCGCTAAGACAGTTATTGAAGAGCTCCTATTATGTCCTCTCTTTTCAGCTCTTTCCCCTTATTGCCTTGGGTTTGCCAATATTTGATGCTTTTTGAGGAAGGTGCGGTCCTGAGGAGCTGCAGACACACTGAGAAATATCTAGCTTAAGCTCAGTGAAGCCCAAGAGTAACTGCTGGAGTTGGCAACCAAAGTAATGAGTATTTAAGATATCTATGGTCTAGTGGTCTAACTTGCCTTGCCCACACGTCAGTATTTCTAAAATATCCTGAGTTTAATTATTTTAGAAAGAATCTAAAATAATCTTAGGTCTTTCAGAATACATGGGCGGACACTTGATTCTAGGTATCTTCCATAACTTTTAGATTTAACTTGCACAGAGAAAGCAGCTCCAAAAATACAAGGAAATGAAGGAACAGGTACGCAATCCTTACAAGCTTAACGGCAACAGTCATAAAACTGTTCTCACATTCCTGGCACTAGATGAAAATGCAGCATTTATTCTCTTAACTCTTCCTTGCAGCATTATTTGCCATTTTGATAAATATCTGCTTAAAAGGCTCGTTATTTTCCTGTAGTATTACCTTGCACCGTGAACCTAGGAATCAGATGCTAAATAAACCATATTCCTGTATAGGGTCTCAGCAGCTCTGAGTGACTATCAAGAAGCAGATCCTTCATCCAGAGGGATGGCTCAGCTCCCAGCATGCCACTACAGAACACATCTCGCATAGCAAGGGAGGGGTAAATTTTTCCACGTGAAAGATTGTAATCCCCTTCTGCTTTTGCACAAGAGGAAGATGGGCTAGACTAGGCTGGAGTACGGTCTTTGATAGCCATATTCGTGTTGCTTACTTAGGTGCTGTTGTGGCATCTAAGACCGAGAGACCAGATTTCAAGGCCACAAAACTTGGCTCCTTACACCCACGGTAAGCAGAAGCTGGGAGGCAGGGATGACATTCGAGATAAGTTTCTACAGGAGAAACTCTCAGAGGCAATTACATGCCTCCACTGACTCCAGTGACCCTGCATAACCAGTGTCCTTAAGCACTCTATTAAAGTTAAATATTATAATAGTGACATCCCAGACTGCTACCCAGTGCTGGCTGAATACAGACTCAAGTGACCCAAGTGACTTTGCTCTTTGGATTTGCCATAGAGTGCTGAAGTGGTATGTTGCTCTTTTATAAAAAACAAAAATCTGAAATATTAATTGCACCCTGCTTTGGTGATTTAATAACATGATGGTTTTAATGCATCTGTTCTAGGGTTCTATAAGGCTTTAAAATACTATTACACTTTGATAGAATAGCGTAGTGAAGCCAAAACACTAGTATAAAACCTTTAGTTTCAACAGCCTCATTAACATTAGAATGATTAAGTAATACCTGCCAAGCACCACTGCACCATGCGGAATAGTGGGAGTTTTCAATATCAATATCATAAAGACTAAAGATATATCATACCTAACACAAGTTGAAAATATATCAAATTTTTATCATTCTTTCCTAATTTTTGCAGGGGCAGACAGTACCACTTCCACCCTGTCAATAACTAAATGACATTCAAGATGAATATATTGACTACAACTCCACCTATGGAGTTTTTATGCTTTTTGTACATGGTTAACTATTGCCTGCCTGGAATATATTTTGATTTCACTTATATCACATGGAGAATGTGATAATTTAACTATCATAGAATAGTCATGCCAGTATATCCTTTTAAGTACTTAGCCTCCTTTTCTCTGGATAAGATGATTTGATGAGATGTCAAAATGTCAAACTGAAAGATTGCTGTCTAGTTTGAAAGTCAGGTAGGGTGACTGCAGGTAAAGGTTTCAGGACAGAGGTGTGAATATCTCAAATAACAGTAGGAGATCAAATCTCATCTCAGAGGACAAGCTGATCTACAAAAAAGAGTGAGGAAGA
>NW_010401851.1:108956-110152 GCF_000710305.1 Buceros rhinoceros silvestris
CATCGTGTTAACTCAAGAAGAACAAATTGGGCATGATCACTGTCTGATTGAAGGTCAATATGCCTGAAAAATAATAAAAAGGCTCTGGACTCAGAAAAGACCAAAATAAGGGCCAAAACTGCATAACTAGGCCAGGTAACAATCAAGCATCTTTAGAATTAATGGTCAGTATCACAGTGCCATCCCATAATGCCTACAGTTCATTTAGAAGAAATGTTTGGGTGAAAATCCTCACTGACGCAAAACAGACTATTATGAAACAGACTTTCCTTGAATATATTTGACTTAAAGTGCCTTGGATTGTTGTTGCAGTGACTTTATTCAATAAAATGTATTTAAAGTTGGCACTGAAAGCTTTTGAAAGTAAAAAATGCTGCTAGGTACCCAATACTGCTTTTGCACAGATCCTACAGTTTCTACATAAGTGAGCTGAGCCATCCCTAACTGTGCCGGTAGAATAGAACTAACTTAAGCACCAACAACTTCACAGGGGCACACAAGGTTACTTGAACCACCTCCTGAGCTGTGGCAGTGTTTTCTTGCAGCTGTGCTGGGTGATCTTAGACCATTCTAGTTGCGATGCTCTCCCACAGATGCATTCATGCTTCCTCACACCATTCCCAGAGACACCAGGTTTGGACAGATTTTGAAAGACTCAGTGACCTGACATACAGCTGTAGGAAAACTGCTTAAAGCTTTTGTGCTCCTATACTCTTATCTTCCTTCACATTAGGATTTAGGATTAAGATTAAAATTGTCCATAGTGAGATAAGAGGTAGCCAAATAAACTACCAGAGCACTTTGATGTGGAGGCAAGAATGGGACAAACATTGCGAAGGGCAATATTACTGGAGGTACATGCTTCCCTGTCATACAGCTCCCCGTAAAATAACAGATAAATGATGTTTATATGTCTCCTCTAAAGCTTTTTATTTTCTTGATTTTCATGGCTAGGGCTTAAAATAAGGATCAAACTGAGTGCTTCATTAATAGATTAGCCTGTGTATCATGAGCTAAAATAAGAGGTCCTAGAGCAAGGAAAGGCTGCTGTAGATCAAGGTTAGTTCCCAAATCCAAACCTCTCTTTACGGTTCTGCCTCTCCGGTTCCTAAGTCCAGTATGATGTCTACCAGTGCAAGGCAGACACTGAAAACTTCATGTCTGAGAAGTGGGCGGGCCAGAGGTGTGTTGGAACG
>NW_010401851.1:110249-120838 GCF_000710305.1 Buceros rhinoceros silvestris
GAGTGGAAATGCTCAAAAAAGAGTGGCTTTTGAGACTCAGACTGGCCATCAGTTTCTTCCACAGTGTGCACAGGCACTGCCGGCATGCTCTTAGACAACAACGAGAATGGTTGCAAATAAATACCTGGGCAGCATGCACAATCCCTAGCAGTTTAAATTAAAACTTCTAACATATTTTCTATCTTCTTCAGCATTCGGTCTACCTCTTGAGTTAGAAATCATGGAGTAGGTTAAGGGAAGATTAAGTCACAGCACGATGTCCATGTTTTTCCAATTAATTTAAGTACCAAATCTATATTTTTGCTACATTTTTATATTCTTTCTTTTCCAGCTTCTTGATAGCAGCACTTGGAATGCAGAATAACTTGTCTTCCATACCATTAAGTTTCCTAAGAGCCTTACTATTTTAGTGCCATTTGGATTCATTCCCTCTGGCAATCCTTTCTCAATGTAAATGCTCCAAACTGTTCTCGCTCTAATATGCTGCACTATGGAAATTCACTGTAGACAGACTTCAGGATATTCAAAAGGATAATTTATCAATAGAATTTAAGCTAACTTCAAGCAAACAAAAAGAAAGATCAGCATATCCCTGTAACAGTGCTTATTTTCTGTGTTTTAGCAGAAATTTAAAACTCACTGATAATAACTGACAGTGTGTTTTATCTTCCATTTTGTTCCATCTGAAACAAAACACTTTTCATACTCCATATGCTGTCAATTCTTGTTTCGCATCTTCAAAGATATCTAGATGAGAACACATAATGGCAACTGACATAGCGTTTGTATATGCACTTTCCATGCGTACTTACTTCATTGAATTTAATCGCCTTAAGCATGTTGTCCTTTTTGTAACAATTAATAAAAAATCCTATGTTTCTGAAACCCTGTCAGAAAGCAGCAGCACTAAAAACCAATTGCTTATATATCTATTTCATCTTGAAAAAGAACTGCAAGCAATCATGCAAATAATTGAGGAAGGGATGGTTGACATATTTCAAAGTGTGCAGATGAAAGTGATACATCTCCAGAAAAACTCTTGCTTGAAAATCTGAGCAATGGAATTGAAGACTATGTTTGACTTGAGAACAGTCAGCGAGGATATGAGCTGGTGATCCGAATCATGAAATAGCCACGCTGAAATGCATCGTCTCATTTGCTTTTCTTAATGGAAATATGAACCTACACGATCCGATAGTCAGATACAAAAGTATTCAGTGTTCAGATGTATTTTAATATACCTTATATGGAGATGATTTTTAGACTATTTTAATGTGTAATCATATAGCAAATGGAAATTCTTCAGTAAGTTTTCTGCCCTCATTGCACATACAATTTCTCCCTAATTTTGGCAGTAGATCTAAACTTCATTTAGGTAAGGTTGCCCCGGGGAAAAAAACTGCTTTTGGAACAGCCACAGTTTTTCATCTTTAATCTACTAATGTGACGTAAAAAGAAACTACTGCCTTCAGAATTCTATAAAAGAAGAGTTGCTAGTTAATAAATGCATAAACATTACCCTGAAGAAAATGGGTCAAGAACACAGCAAGGCTGCCCAGCCAAATACTCAGATATTAGACGATTACCAAATCCATGTTACCATGCAAGCAACTGGATCCAGGCAGAACATGTCCTCACTCCTCTCAGGAAGGACACCACCATCCTCACTGGCACATTTGCTAACACTGAAATGTTATTTGAAGCATTCAGCATGGGAATGATTGGAGTTAAAAACTGCTGGAAACACAATCTTGTAATAGGAAGACCTTGGGAGTGGTTAAGGTTAGGACTCGTTCCTGCAAATACTTTGATATTTTAGGGCTTCAAAATTCACTCCAAAGTAATAAATATTAGGGCTGTAACTTACAGAGAACTGCTATGACTTGAGATTTGTAAACAGTTAGGTGCTGAACCTTGGTATCCTCACTTGCACTGTGAAAATTACATTTTCTTTAGCATGTCTTTAACATTTTTTGCAGTGGAGCTTTCCCAAAACATCAGTGACAGTAACTGTGATACAAGCATCAATTTATAGGGATATAACAAGATGACAGATATTTCTTCCCAAGACGTATCGGCTATTTATAGTAATTTCTTACTTCCTGCCCCTCCAGACTCTTCCCACCATTTCATTTCTGATTTCCAGCCCTCTGCTGCCTACTACCACCTTTTCCACCCTTTCCATTCCATTTCTTCACCAATTCAATCATGCTTTTTAACCAAGGCTTATCCTTTTCCACAAATTTCTACTTTAAGTCTTTCAGAACTCCAGCATAGCCTACAGTAGGATGACTCATCCCTTCACTCTTAGCCCTAGACCAACCTGGTACACTTTTATGTTACATCACTTGCAATAATTAACCTTTAAATTGTGTGTTAAGGAAGTACCTCAATGAAATACAATAACAAGTGCCTTTAAAATGGCTCAGGGATAATAAAAGGATTCCAAGAATAAAGTATTTGTAGATTGCAGTGATTGGAATTGGTTTACAAGCTTGCAAGGTCACTTCTCCATTGCTTTGTCTAATACATAAGTTTCTACTTAAATATGTATGTACCAAATAATGATTGCTACTCTGGCTCTGTTCCTGTGATATTCTACTGAGAAGATGAAAGAAATTCCAGGTGTATTTTTTTTTTCCTTCTTGTAACATAGTGAGACTGAAATTAGTAGCAAGAAGTCTTTTCTACCTTTGGCAAACCTCTTTTACTCACAACAGATTTTTCCATTTTTAAAAAAGAAACATTCAGGTTGTCAAAGGTCATGCAAGTCTGTTTAATAAAAGGCAGCTTATTGTGTAAAAGTTTTCCAGCCTCACTTTAGAACACTCTTCTACCTATATAGCTTTTACTCATGTGTTAAATAAGCCAGGACGGATGGCCCCATGGAAAATCACAGCCATTTTGCTGGTGCAGAGCAGACTGACTCAGGTACCCTGAGGGAAATATATTCTGAATGACCCTAACAAGAAATGAAGCCAGAAGGTGACATTCTATCTAAATGAAGGCAAGAAAACATTGCCATTTATTTCAGCCAGGACAAGGTTGTCCATGGCCATCTGCAATGCCCTTCATAGAAATTTTCATCATCCTCTTCTCTGGGTACCGAAAAAGAAGCTTCTTGAGTCTTTCTTACCCACCAAAAAACACAGTAGAGTAAGGTTCTGTCAGCTTACAATATTGTCTTCAAATCTGACCCCTCCTGTAGTGCCCTGGCTGGCCAGTTAGACTCTAGAAATGTTTAACATGACATGGCGCTGTGTTGCAATTCATCTCACTATATCACAGAGCAGGACTATGAATAGGAACCCTCAGTCTGGATCACAGTCAACCCTAACAGTAACTGATGATCTGCATTTCTTACTGGCACAGTAACAAAAATAATGCCTGTCAAACTCTGATATTTAATATCTTCTGTTGGGACACGGAAGAAAAATTCAGTATCTAGATCAGAAGAGAGCCCAGAGTCAATGTGTCAGCGGTGGATAGTTGTGGCTTCTAAACTCATGAGTAAATGTCGTTCCTCTTCATTAAAATTAAGCAAGGATAAATAATGCATAGATCTAATAATATACAAAATTTTTTTGAGTTGCTTTGGGTTTTACTTTTGCTGCTCTTCTGTTATGTCTGTTTGTATGGAGGGAGAGGAACCATACGGATACTTGTGAAAAAGAAAGTGCCTGGTGACACTCAGCTTGGCCACAACCTTGGACCACAGATTTCTGAAAACCAGAATCATACACCTGAGCCTCAAGCTGTGATCAGGACAAGTGAAGAACCTGAGGCTGGGAATCACAGCAACCAGTAGGTTGAACAAGAGACACCCAGAATCGTAATATGCCCTATAAAGGCTGTGTTCCAACTCTCACACTCCCTGGGATTTAAGCTTCTCCTAGAAGTCCAGTTTAGACTGAGATTCACACCTGGCATTTCCCCTCTTGGAACTAATGCCTAAATAATTCCTTTCTGTACATCCACCTCGACTGATCCTTCATTTTCCCTTTTTAAGATGTCCAGAAACAAAACCAGGGTTTCTTCTAATATGGCATCTAAATATTAGAATGAAAGGGGGAGAGGTTTTGTGCTTATCATGAAGTTTAACCCCACATCTCCAAGCCTGCAGGAGAATCTCTGCCTCCAGAGTATGGGCCGGAAGGAACAATGCTCTCTCTAGCATCTCCTTCCTGCTCTGCTAACAGCTGGAGTATATGTTTGATCAAGCTGTGCTGCTTCAGGATGCCTCTTTGCATCAGGGAAATCTTGGCTACACTTTCCTTCTCCCAACCATGCCTACACAATTTTCTCCAGGAACTCCTCACTGAAGACATCTCTGGGAGCTGGTGGAGAACACTCTGGTGAAGAAAACTCAAGATAACATGTGTTTGAGGCTCTGGATGGCAATCCATACCCTGCATGGCTGCAGGCTGATATGAGTACTTCTGGGTTAATCGGAATGAAGCAGGCATAAAAACTTGTATATAAAAACTTTTTCAGACTCCTTCTTTCATAGTAACTATGATCACAAATAGAGGAATGCATGTGGTGGGATCAAAGAGCTGAGATGAAAAACTCAAGTTTCCAGCCTCATATCTGAGTGAAAGCCTATGCTCCTGAACAACTTATTAAAGGATTCTAACAGTAACCTCCTACGGGGAAAAAAAAAATAAGGCATATGCATTTCCTGCCTCCTATTGATAGAAACAGCATTGTGTCTTTTTGTCAAACTTCATATTGCTTCCTCTTCAAATACCTAGGAGAATGTTCTGTTCTCTTCTCTGGTAGGCTAGACAAGACCAGAGAGCACTTCCCAGACCAATAAGAGAGGCAAAACTTTTACAGAGAACAGCATTGACTATGCAGGAAATTCAAATTAATATGGTTAGCCATGTCTGGTTTACTATTTTAAAAGACTGTTTTGATAGTCTTTGGGAGAAAAGGTAAAGAGGGTGAGAAAAGTTTTATTTTATTTCCAGTTCCAAACACACTTTGGGGCATTTAATTTCCTATTTCCTGACCAGTGATAAGCAAGATCTCATCTTTCGTTCCCTTCAAACTCCCTGCTTTGTTTTCCCTGGCAGAGGCTAGTGTTCTGGAGAGGCACTGAAACCCAGAGTGGCTCTCTAATAAGTTATGGAAGAGTGCGACAGAATGTGTACTTGGCTTGCTCTCCAAGGGTCATGGTACATTAAATGGCTAATCTAAAGTTTGGAATACTTCAATTAGTTTACTTTCATGAGGATGAGAAGAACTCCTGAAACTACTTCACCCAACAGAGACTTTAGGCAAGCTTAGAAAGGACTCCATAAGGGTTCAACAGCCTGATTTCCTTAAGGAAGAGTGTTTTCCAGCATTTAAGCACAGAAATGAGACCCAGGAGCCAAAAGGTCTAATCATGCTTGTACCAACATGCACGGGTTTCACCTAAATTAGGTTTGTCCTATACACTTGTATCAAGTATTCAGCAAGTATTTACAGTGATTTCTGAGTGCTCTGCATGGAAGAAGCAAAGGGTATTATTGCCATTCCAGAAAATGTTGATTAAAAGTTTCCATTAATAATAATCAAAGGCCCTTTCTGTCTGTCAAATAAGTTTTGATGTGTTTACGTATGTCTTAGATTTCTCCTTGCAGCCTTTTCAAAATCTATAGACTAGTGTTGGCTATGCGTCCAGGCCAGCACACTCTCCTGTATTCTAGGGCTCAACATTTTGTAGGACATTGAGTAAACCAGTTAAAGAGAATTTCTGGTAAACTTCCAAATGTAACCTACACAAAGGATTACCTAGTGGTTTATCTGTGCTGACCACCACAAAAGTGCCATGTCCTTCTCTATAAAGTGGATGGAATCTGACCATTAAGGCTCAAATGTGCTGCAATGATTTCTTTTCTCTACATTGATCTCATCTCTCAGAAAAAAACTTTAGATACTTTCACAACGCTGTTTACATATAGATGTAAGTGTGAAGCATTGATATAAAATGGATAACAAAATTTGGACTGAGTACACAGTACTCACAGTACATGCTTTTTAAACCGCCACCAAAGAAGTGACAGCCTTTTTCACACAGGCAGCAGGTTAGATCCAAGTATCCAGAATTCCCAAAAGACACCACCAATTTTACAATAATCCTAACAAATGAAGCACAAATAAACTAAGTGATCAATGTAATGAATTTCTGGAGAAATACCACAAGAAACAAATAACTAGATAAATAAAAATATATTTCTAAAGCGCTCCATGCAAAATCATGAGGGGACCAACAGATATAATCCATTCTGTCATAATAAAATCCCATTCCTAAGTTCATTGCCCACCAGGAACAACAACAACAACAAAATATCACACCACCAAAACAGGAGAATCCTACATTCACATGTGCATGCAGATTTATTTCTGTATAACATTTAAATAAGGACTAACAGATATAATTATCAGCTCTCCGGTACAGAATGTACGGCAAGGAAATGGATATAAGTGGAGGTTCAGGAATCCGCCAGGAAGTTGGCTGAATAACTGGGGAGAAATGTCAAGCCAGTGATGAAAGTTAAAAATCATGAAGGGATTCCAAATGAAGTTGTGGCAGACCCACCATTAGATAAATCTGAAAAATTATTCTTAGCTAAGTTTTCAATACTAGTAACACGCAATGTTACAAAGCATGCAACCACGCACTGCTTCAGAAACTGTTTCAGAAAACAGGAATAACAAAGAACTCTTCACTTCAATGAATGCTGGAAGTTAACAGCTTTTTGTGAAATCTTGTTTTTGCAATGTTATCTAATAAGCTTTTGAGCACTAATAGAATTGATTTTGGGACTATTCTCAATGACTTCAGCAATGATACCTCCATTTCTGTGAGCTTGGATCATGAATAAGTCCATGCAGAGAGACTTTTTTCTGTATAATGAGTCTTCAGGAGCAAAACGAGCTCCAAACACTTGCTAGGGCACCAATACTTCACGTCTATAAGTAGCAACCTTTCCTGTTGATATTCTATTTTGAGCCAATCTATAGATAAAATACTGGTAACTGCACAATTACAAACTATTTTACTTCTTGTACCTCTGTGTCTTTTAGAGAAAAGATCCTTAATGTAAATCTTACTTCAGAGAAACAGTTCTTACTTCACTTCAGCTGTTCAGTTGTCCGAATACAAGCGACTCAGCAGAATGTCCTGCAATGGGCATGTCTAACATTACTGGGCATGTTAACAGGCACATCTTTTTCATTAAAGGATGAAAAACTCTTTGAGAGAAAGTCCACAGGCAGGATTGCAAGATAAAATACAAGGTAAAATAGAGATTTTACGTAGCCATTAAACTGTCTAATAATACTTGCGAAGCCGCAGTCAGCATCAAGCAACAGGAGCAGGCTTAAACCTCATATCCTCATGATCTTTCTGTTTACTTCTTCCCTATTAGCATTTTCCCTTCTTTAGGATCTTGCTGTCTTTCCTCCTTTCTTGCTTCTGCATATTTTTCACCTTAGGAATCCTGTGAACTCCCCCCTCACTGAAGTGATGCATATTTGAAACAGCTAACAGAGGCCTTCAAAGTATCCTCATCTCCCTTATCAATAGGTGAACCAGAGTACAGGATAACAGTGGAGTTCACACTCACTAAACTTAAGGCATGGGACTGCATAGGTAAACAGAAACAAAATCCTTTTTTTAATTAAGAGTTGGTATATAACCTGCAGAAATACAAGGCAGGAATGTAACAGCTGAAGTTGGAGAGACGCCTTTGCAGAGGGCTTGGACCAAAACTGCACACAACAGGAGCAATGGGATCAATAAGTGGCTTCACAGCTTCGCATGTGCTCAAGCCTCATTGAACACTGCTGCAGCACTCCAAGACAAACAGGCAGGGTTTAAAATTGATGACTGACAAAACAGCTGAGGAAAAAGAGCCTCTCCTCCCACCAAAACACCAATTGGTGTAAGAGCGCTGGGCTAATGGCCAGAAAACCATATGTTACCATAAAATCCTCTCTGCCAATACCATTTTTCTATACCTACAGGCAGAACTGGGCTTCATTCATTTACTTTAACCTTCTGTGCAGAAGTCACAGTTTCAAAGAGGCTGGTTTCAAGAATGATGCTGTAACTTCAACATATATTGACATAACATAATGTGCATTTTGCATCAAGCACTCAGCACATGAATAGACAAAAAAAAAATTCCTCTCTCTTTCAAGGTGGCTATAATTTGTATATATCATAGTGGAGAGGTAAAAGAGGGTTTCAGGACCCCAAGAGAGTAAAGAGTAACTCACTGAACAGTTGGACGTGCAAATTGTATGTGTACTCTCATGCTTCAAGAAGTTGTTTTTCAATAAAAGGTGCAATCATGGAAAGGAATGGAAAACCAAAGATTTTCTAGCATAACAGATCACTCACTAATAAAAACAACACTGCAATTTAATTGTGCTTTCACAATCTTCGGGATATGGGTACGGGCAATTCACCCTGACAGTCTTGAAAATTCACATTTTCACACCAAATAGCAGAATCTGGACATTAGCAAGTATACTGTCATAACTCTACACTCTCTTTGGTCTTCTACAGCCTTTAATTTCATGTGTTTGTTGTTCACTACTTCTTTCTATTCATCCTCCTCTATATGCTCCAGGCATTATTCTGACTTCAGTTATGTGCCTGATTATTTCTTTTCTTTTTCCCCAAGTTGGCCTTTATTCATTTCAATAAGATACTTAAAAAATTATTCAATCTTTCATTTTTACAAAAAAAAAATAAAGCCCACATTTTTTGTAATCTCTTATTTCACAAGTGTCTAATAATGATTGTCTGAGATGAGAATTAATGCTTTTTTCCAAAACTCTTCAGTCCCTGTTGCATATTTCTTTACATGTTACAGTTAAAAAGAACTACCTTAAACTGAAGTTCTGGTAGAAAAGATTTTAGGACAGATCCATAAAATGTGTAGTAGTAAGTCATGCAAGCCATCGTAATGACCCAAGAGTTTTGAAGAAGCTAGAATATGACACTATAAAGTATGACACTGTAACTATGGAGGATCAACTCATCACTTAACACATCCTTTGTGGTAGGGGACTGCAAATGGGCAAGTTTTAAAAGTGGTCTTTATCAAAGGAAATACAGAGTAGACAATCTGTGTTGTGTTCTGGAAGAAATGGTAGAAACTATACAAAAGAATAAATTAGTAGGTGGAGTACAAAGATGTGGCAAAACAGAGACAAAAAGCTGGATTTAATGCATGGAAGAATTGTTCACAGACTTTTGAACTCTCTTCCTTCACAGGAGACAACAACCGTGGAGATGAGGTTTGTTATTCTGCTTGGATTTAAAAAAAAAATTTTTCCCAAAGTCTGTTAAAGAAAATAGACTCTCAATAGGCTCTCAGGTGGTAAGAGAACAGGTCCTCCAACGAATTCACAGCTTTGACAAGAATTGAAAATAAAGGCAATTGAAAATAAAAGACACATTTTCCCTGCAGAAGAAAGCTTTCAGTGAAGTCTGTTAGGAATCTTTACTGTCACCTATGTAATTCAAAATAGTTATAAATCATCTGAAAAAGAAGATAGCAGAAAGCTAACATTGATGAGGATATTGAGTTACCCACAGCAGCAAGAAAGCCTGCTGTGTAAAGCTACACAAGGATCTTGTGCTGCTGAGTAATTCTGTACTAATTGTTGCCAAGAAAGGGTGGGATTCTCCTGCTTAATCATGCATGTTTTGTGTCATTTTCCATGCTTTCAAGTACCCTTCCTCACCTCAAGGTGCCTCTCTAGAAGAGAGCTACATACCACCTCTCCTGAGCCCTCCTGAGTGGATGTCTCAGACACACTAGGGCAACTAAAAAGGCATTTGGTTCTATCCACAGTGAAATTAAATATGTATTAATCTAAACAATCCTGATCATAGGTATACAGCAATGGGCTTTAAATGAACAATGACTATTCAAGAAATAGTTCCAAATACTTTTATTTTTTAATTTATAAGAAATTCTGGTTTATGTCCAGGATAGATGGGGTTTTGTTGTTGGTGTTACACACAGAGAGGGTGAAAATATTTACTTGCAGTTTATCATCTTAGGCCACTTTTCAAGCCAATACAGGTTTTGCTGGATGACTTCGATTTACATCTATAATCTCAACAACTGGCAGATAATAAACACAATCCTCAAACTTCAGCTCATTAAGATGATACTGATAGAGAAGATAAATTTATTTTGACTGAAATGATCATTTAAAACAAAACTTTATGTTGTTCTCCCTCTCCATAGGCTCTTTAAATGCCACTTGTCTAGAAGCATGCAGAATAAGGCATTTAACTCAGTGTCTGAATTTACTAAGATCAGCCTTAAAGGTGTTTCATGCTCCTTATTTTCTCTGCCATTAAGTCTTTTTAAGTTGTGGTATCATTTCTGTCCCCATTGATCTCACAGAATCACAAAATCATCTGATTGGAAGAGACCTTTAAGATCATCGAGTCCAACTGTTCACCCTGAGCTCTGGGGTCCCTCAACCAAGTCCCTCAGCACCACATCTACATGGCTTTTAAACACTTCCAGGGATGGGGACTCCACTACCTCCCTGGGCAGCCTGTT
>NW_010401851.1:121053-162755 GCF_000710305.1 Buceros rhinoceros silvestris
AGGGAGGGGGACTCCACTCCCCCCCTGGCCAGCCTGTTTCAATCCTTGACAACCCTCTCTGTAAAAAATTTTTTCCTAATATGCAACCTAAATCTAACCTGGCACAACTTGAGGCCATTTCCTCTCATTCTGTCACTTGTCACGTGGGAGTAGAGTCCAATGTCCACCTCACTACAACCTCCTTTCAGGTAGTTGTAGAGAACAATAAGGTCTCGCCTAAGACTCCTCTTCTCCAGGTTAAACAACCCCAGGTCCCTCAGCTGCTCCTCATCAGACTTGTGCTTCAGACCCTGCACCTGCTTTGTTGTCCTTTTCTGGACATGCTCCAGCACCTCGATGTCCTTCTTGTAGTGAGGGGACCAAAACTGGACATCAGTGCAGAGTACAGGGGCACAATCACTTCCCTACTCCTGCTGGCCACACTACTGCCGATTCAAGCCAGGATGCTGTTGGCCTTCTTGGCCACCTGGGCACACTGCTGGCTCGTATTCAGTCAGCTGTCAACCAGCAACCCCAGGTCCTTTTCTGCTGGGCAGCTTTCCAGCCACTCTTTCACAAGCTTGTAGAGTTGTAGGGGGTTGTTGTGGCCCAAGTGCAGGACCTGGCACTTGGTCTTGTTGAACTTCATACAATTGGCCTCAGCCCATCAATCCAGCCTGTCCAGCTCCCCCTGTAGAGCCTCCTGATCTTCAAGCAGATCAACACACCCACCCAACTTTGAGTCATCTGCAAACCTACTGTGAGTGCACTCAACCTTCTCACCGAGATCATTGATAAAGATGTGGAAGAGGACAGGCCCCAAAACTGAACCCTGGGGAACACCACTGACTCCATTAACTTTATTATTTCTTCCCTTTTACTCGTACAAGAGTAGGACCCAATAGGAGCCACAGCCTCAATATTTGGGGGAGGGCATGGTGTTTATTGCTTGGTTGGTTTCTTAATTAGCTCCTAGAGAGCTGGCAATGTTGCCAATGTTCTTACAAACTCCTCCCTTTTTTCCTTTAACTCCTGGGTGGTTGTCAAGCAGTAAAACTATGTCTTGATGCACTTACATACAAGTTTCTTCAATAGTCACCCATTCAGTAGTCATTTGCCTCTCACCTTCATCATTCAAGGCCTCCCTATTTCTACACCCTGTTCAACATGTTGCCACTCTATATCTGATTGATTGGTCCCAGTTCAATTTCCTGCTCTCCTACAGAACTTCCCAGAATCACCTCCTTTCTATTTTCTTTTCATCACTTTCTCAGTCTTGACCACTGGCAACATGTGTTTTGAATCAGATATTGTTAGCTTCAGCCAAATTCACTTCCTGCCATTTCTTTTAGCTGCATTATCTCCCCTCCTTTTAGGTTCCTCTTAAAAATATCCACTATGATTCAGCTTTTCTCCAGTGGAGAACACTAAACGTGTGTTACCTCTGTATGTTACCCAAATGGTGGGAAAAGTGTACATATTTAGTTCCAAGAAGCTCTCTCAGGTGAAATCAGCTAACTGATTTGCATTTATTTGTACTGGCTTCTCTTCAATCTCCCAGTAGAAAAGATCTGTTTTAAAAGGATGCATTATTACATGAGAGTGCTACTATATTTTTTCTTCTATATATATTATAATCTATGTGCGTTAGTGATCCCTAAGTCTGCTTCAGTCCACTGAATAACTAGAAGATTTAAAAAAACTCATAAAAATATTCAGAATAATGCAACATTTTCAGAGCACCACTCTTTGTCAAAACAGTTCTCAAATCTCTTCTTTATTTTCCAGGTGATATCTGGAATTTCTCACCAAAAATATTTAAGATCTGTTGTAATAATGAAAAGTTCTACTTTATTTTTTGGTTTTGGTTTTGCAGGTGGACTGGTAAGGTATTTTCAAGGAAACTTGTGTTCTACAGTACCATATTATCATATTAATGCTCACAGCTTACTGAATTTTTGGCCTTTACCTTTCAGTGGCATGTTGCTTTGAGCATAACTTCTCAGTCATTGATGAAAATACAAAGCAAGACTGCACATAATACTGGCTCTGGAAGCAGTGCCAGCACCCCTCTGCAACTCCTGTGTCCATCTGGGTGCAGTCAGTCCTGGGCGTCTAAAAAGCCATGTAGCAAGATTGAACTCGAAGCCAATTAACATAAACTTTTCTTTAAACCTTCAGGAGATAATGTAGCAAGCTCTTAAAATCAGCAGGAGTTGGGCACCTAACTGCTCTTGATGTTTTTGAAAGTGTATCTCTAAAAAATATAAGCAGCAGCTAATAATTTACTAATTCTATCAAAACAAGCAATTAAGTGCCTTGCATGATTTGTTCTCTATAAAAATCATGCTGCTTGTTTATTCAAACTTCTATTACCCTCTAGATTTTACTGATTTCATCTCCCTATATTTATTCAATTATTTTATAAGGAATTGAAAACTAATTCATGAGCTACTCAGAGTGACACCTAAATCTTTTCTCACAGCTAATCTGTCAAACGAAGAGAGGATCAGTCAGTGTAAAACAGATTATTTTTGCCAATATATAGTTCTATACTTAGAAAGTAGAAATCAACTAAGCTCGAGTTCAGTTAAATTCAACATTAAGAGTTTGCTGAGCCTCCCAATTTTTCTAACTATTCTGCATTGATTTGACTAAGCAGTGCAACTTAACTCATGTAGTTTCTGACTTTTTCCTTCCATAAGTTATCACAGAAATGTCCATCTGCAAAGACTTAGGCAAAGGTCCTGAAGCTTTGCGCTGTTCTGATAGGCATTAGGCTCCATCACAACTCAATTTATTGCTGCTCTCCCAGTCTGTAATTTCAGGTGGAATTTGCTTTCTTTTTTTTTTTTTTTTTTTGTAATGTATCTCAAAGTAAAACCTAGCAAACACATTCAGAAAAAAGTGCCAACGTAAGTCCATGAGCATCACCTCTTATCGTTTTATTATGTTCTTCCAAAAACAAAATTAAAAAATTCCCACAGGAGTTCTCCAGCTATCAAAATACACTATTTGTTTACAGATACTTTGTCATGTTGATGTGATTACTCCGGACTTAATTAAAAATCTAAGTAATTTTCAGTGGAATCACTGATCCACTTTCTAGTGGTTCCCTGGGCTCCATTCTGAATAAAGTCACTCCATTAGGGGGTTTGTGGTGTCTGTAAGGTGACACTGCATATTGTCATCATCATTTCTGTCACACCTTGAGAAGAGCTGAAAAGACCGTAAAGCATGGCGACACTACGCTGCCTGATCTGGACTATACGTACTGGTTCCTGCAATGCAGTTCATAAAAATTACTAATCATAAAATTTAGAAAAAGCAGCATGTTGGCTAGAGGCAGAGGAGAATGCAGAGAGAAGAGAGATAAAAGGATATTTCTGAAATTCCCTGTCTCCTACTGCAGGTGTCTGCCTGACCTGCACGCCTAAAAGAGATTACGGTAAATCACCTAAAGCCCTTGACCCTACTTACATGCCTCAATTGTCCATTTGGGCAGAGAAAATTGTTTCATTCTCTCTCCTGAAAAGATGGATGGAGGATGAGATGGTCTTAGTATAATTGCACTTTTGTGAATGGACGTTCATGAAGCAACATAAGCTTCACCCTAGAGGACAAATCCAGATTTCAACCTGACAGGAGAGTGCTACCACCAGCAGCAACAGATAAGGTTCAGACAGTGGAGGTCTCCATTCTACCTGTTAAAGGTGGCCCGTTGTACATGGAGAAATGAAAGAAGCTTCACCATGAAGCTTCCGAAAACTCTGGTGCCTGAAAACCTTGAGACATCTAAGCAAGGAGGAAGGGAGGGATGGAGATGGGCATGGGCTTTATGAATTGTCTACGTAGACACTTGAATTTTGCCTAAGCCACATTTCAGCCACTAAATTGCTTACACGGATCAAGAGCTTTGCAGTCCTGCCTGCTAGACTAGCAGTTAGGGTGTGTTCCATGGTATCTCCCCTTGATTACAGGGTAGCAGCAAGAACAAGTAGCTATATGTTCCTAACCAGCCTTTCCAAGTTTGCAATAGTTGGGGTCTGCTATCTCCTGTTCAGAAAGAAAGATAAATCTGAGGCTTCTGCAGCTGTGATGGTATCTTTAGACAGTGATGGATAAACAAAAAAAAAAGTTAAGAACAAAGATATGAAAATTGCAAGTAGTAAGCAACTGAACAAAAGGCTGTGGAACGTCTGCTAGAAAAAAAACAACTAGCATTTACTTTTCTATGCTTTTGAGCCACATTATTTCAAAACAAAGTTTAAACCACCTTGAATAGTGATACCTTCAACTAGTTCTATGATCCATAGGTTCCTGAAATATTATCTTTTCTAAAATTAGATTATAAAATAGGTTATCATGCCAATGTTTCGGTTTTGCAACCAAAAACTGAACACCCAAAATAATAAACAGCTTTCCTTCCTCCTGTCTTACCCAAGAAAAAAAAAACTGAAATATCAGGGCCTTTGTAATACAATAAAATTTGTGGTTTTCAATAGGTTTTCCTTTCATCCGCAGTTTCAAAATAAAAAAGTTCTAAATCTTACCCTAGAAAATAAAACGTGGAATCTGAAATCATATTTCAAATGATTATGTTATGCAGTACTATATCCACTATTAAATCTCAAAGGAATTTAGGAAGGCAGCAAGTATTTGTTTATCTAGCTTGGTGTAAACCAAGGGATAGGCAGGATGATTTTTCTTAGGGTGCGTTGAGAGCAAGCCAGAGCTCACAAGTTCCTTTGGAAGAATTCCTAGATCCTTTACTCCAATCCCATTCTGCCAGATCAGCCACAATGCTGTACTTTTTAAGTAAATTCACCGGTAACAAGCATTCAGAAATTAGCTGATAATTCTGTTAATTACCTATGAACCAGAACAAAAAACAACTCACTTTCCCACAAAGCAATAGTGATTCTGTAGATGATTATTACTAAATAATGTAAAAATAAAAAATGAGAGCCAATCTCCATGACCAAAATACCATTTGAGGTGGTAAAATAATCAGATGTGAATGAATCAAGATGTCAAACTTGCTTTAGTAAATAGAACATTTAATAAGCTCCCTTTTCTGGGAGTTTACTGCTTAACAGCAGTTAAGCACATCTAATAAACATGCAATATCCTAAACTATGATGGTGAATGCTATGAATCCACAAATCTAATCCAGTGTTTTTCATTTTCAGAGATAATAAACTGAGAAACTTCTACTTTCATTTCAAAATCGATTTTGTCATTGATTTCACTGAATCAAAAGAAGGTCTTATACGAGAACCTACTGCTAATTCAAAACGAAATACTGTGAATAACTTTACAAGAAGAGGCCCCCAACTTCCTATCAGCCACGATGTGACAAATAACATGCAAAAAGCAACAGAAAACAAACTAGAAAAGTGGAAAGATCTACTCAAAGATTTTTTAAAAGGATGTTGAGTTTCCATAGAACTGATGTTGCAGAAAGATAGTGGCAATTTGAATTTCATGAAAGATAGCTGAAAAAAATCGTATTTTAAATCACCCTTTAAATCTCTAAAAGCACTCTTCATGCACATATCTAATGGAGGAGAAAATGCATAGCCGACCAGCTTATATTCAAGTAGAATGAGCCTATATACTACACGAGGAAACTGATAAGCATATACCTGATAAGTAAAAAATTCTTCACTAGAGTTAAGAATCCATAAAGTAAATGCCAAGATTTATTATCAAACCAGATCTTTGTTTAAAAAAAAAAATCCAGGAAAGGATTCAAACTTTCAAGATTTATCTAGCAAGACAAAGAATGAGCAACCAAACCCTGTCCCGTTACCCTAATCTTGATGCACTTTACCATATCTGACAGCAGAATTTTGTTCCTCTTATCTAATTCTTATTTTAATGAGTTCTGGTCTCTCAAAAGTAGCTGCCCATCCATAACCCCAAGCTTAAGAAGCCTCTAAACTCCTGATTGGTGGAAGTGGGATGGATATTCTGAGGGAAGTATCAGTCTGTACTTGACATCTTACCACACTTTATCTCTAAGCATCAACCACGGACGTCTCTCAGCTGCAGTGCTCTCGAGGTCCTTTGGGACTTTTGTTCCATCTGCTATGGCCAGTCTAAAGTTTTATGAACCATCTAGAGAGATGCAGTCTGCTAATGCCAAATGTGGTGTAAATTGGGTTGATAGCAAGCAGGCCTGGACTGAGCTTGGAATCAAAGGCTTCATCATGCAGAGATGTAACAGATCAGGACATGAAATTCTGTTTTACAGTAAAGGGGCAAATCCAGGTAGACAACAAATTCTCGGGTGAGTGATTCACCTGGATGTTTTACTGAGACTAATCTTTAAACAGTGGCCTTTTGTGTTTCGTGCTTTATCTTATATTAATGCAATAACAGAGACCAACATAGGATGACAGCAGAGGTTAGAAGTGTGTGACGGTGAATCATTTCCAAATTCTTAAGTGAGGTTTTACATGATAGTACTTCTTGTAACAACACATGACTGGGTTCAGTTTCCCAAGGTTTATTTCCCGTCCTTCATTCCAGTATTGCCATTCGCTTAAATACTTCTAGGCAGCTATCCAGTGTTAGAAATCACTGCTATTCACTCATTACTGTTTTCTTCTGATTACCTATTCCATAATGATAAATGGTTTAAAAATAGTAAATGTTTATCCAAATAGGAACATCCCTCTCTAAGTACCTCTGAAGTAAGGACACGACAGGGAAGAAAATGTGGAAGCTATTCTGTGGGCGAAAAGAGAGCACCAAAACAAGGAGTAGCACTCCCTTACCCCTCCTTCCATCCCCAGAATAATTCAAGACCCAGCCTTCACTCAGGAAATCCCAGACTGGTGGCAGCAAAGGCAGTACCACAGCAGTCAAGTTGAGAGCAGGTGGCACAGCAAAAAAGGACTGGAGTTGAACACCAACAGGTTTAGATTATCTGGAAAGAGGGCCAGAAAGTTATTTTTGCAGCAGAGATCAGTACAACTGGGGTAAGCTCAGGAGCTGGTGCCAGAAGCATGAAGAAGGAGGTACTAAAGTGTCTGTACAAAAATACATACACATAGTACGTATTTGTGGGAAGAAAAGCTTCAGCTTTTCTTTGGTTTTGGTTTTTCTTTAATTATACAGCATCCTATTTTAGATGTTTCCACTATACATTATAAACAATTCAGAGGAACACACGAAAGCGTAGCCTCTAAATGTGGCTGCCCCTAAAACTCAGTCCTCGGCAGAGCAGATTGCAGATCTGACGGCTCCTACACACTTTGGTTGTCCCGTTGCTCTAGAATAGAGCATAGCTCACAAACTGAAGGCAAATAACCAAGCAAAGGGATGTCCCAGGCTGACAAAATAACAAATCAAACCTCTCTCCTGAAGTTACTACATTATCTATGATGGTAAATGATTGTAAAAATATCTCTTCCCCTTCCACAAAAGAATAATGTCTTGCTTTGCCATCCACTGCTTTGTTAAAAAAGTCACAAGGTTGTTCCAAGAGCTGACCAGCTGATTTCCGCAGTGAAATGGTTTATAAAGATGTGACATAATGCTTGGACTAATTAGCTCTATCATGGGTTAATTACTTTGGGAGCAGCACTCATTCCAGAACTGACACACTCAGTATCTTCCTACGCAGTGTAGTCATGTTCTCCACGTCTCTGCTTCTCGCCTTCATTTGTATAAAATGGGAATAACAGCTTTCCCCAACTTCTTCACAAGGATCTTGTGACAACAAATTAATACCCTGAGATGCTCAGACACTAGGAAAACACAGTAGAGTATCCAAAGTAAGAAAGAAGACATGCTCTACTGAAGGTTAGATGAATAGGTAGAATGACTGATAGGATGCATCTAAATCCATAAAAAATGCTAAACAATTCAAACAAATACTTATCCCCATGACTTCACATAAGATGGTGATACTTGATGCTAAAAAGGCAGATGTCCATGCAGAAAAGTTCACGTGGGGAGGCTGACCCATAGAGATGTATACCCAAGCTTCATTCAGCTCCAAGTCATCAAGAAAGATGGCTGAGCTAGCAGCTTTGGGTTTTGGCAAGGCTCAAATCTGAGGAAGGGTTATACAACCCAGCTCTCCTTGCATGGACAACGGAAGCTCTAGTTTTTAAATCCCTGAAAATACAGGATATTTAGACCTATAATTCATAGTCTTCCTGTGACACGTAACAGTTTATTAATTATATGGTCTACAGACACATCCCCATTTATATTTCTTGCTTCCTTAGAGCACTCAAAACAAACAACCAAAACAAAAAAATCCTAATTTGCATGACTATTCCCAACTATTAAAAAAATGTCCCAAACAGCAGAGAAAAGAGTATTCCGCAGGGAAGAATAATTTCTATCAGCCTTTGAAGAAGCTTCTTCTATTCCTTTCTCTAGAAATGCTTGTGCAACACCTCCCTAACATATAGGCTGCCCCAGTTCCAGAGCAGGATTCCCATGCTCATTTATAGTGGCATATGAGTGATACCAACAGGGTCAAAGAGAAGTCCCCCAAGCACTTCACAGCAGATGTTCAGAACTTTTCAGGAATAAATCTTAGGAGAACACATTCACTAAGATGGCTGTGTGATGTCTTTATGTGATAAAGAGAGACCTTTAGGATTCTATAGCCCTCTAAGTGTAAATGACATTTTACGATATGTATGTACCACATGAATAACAGGACTTGCAATCTAAAAGTACAAATGAAAATGCCACTAAAACACATGGTCCATTACAGTTGAATAGATTTTTTTTTTTTCCCAAGATATTAAGGGAAAGGGTGGTTGGTATAATACAAAGTTATATGAGACGCTGTAACACTTCTATGGCTTGCGTTGTGCCTGGATCTGATCCTGTATTCATTTTCATTTTGCCTGGAAGTCAGTGGCAGCTCCGGCCATCTATGAAAGGATAGCTAAAATAAACTTCTTGTTTGAGGTAGCCTAGAAGGACAGTCTTGTAGCTGAGTTTCTGATGTAGGTCACCACTTTGCCAGACTTGTGTAACAACGAGAAAATCCCCTGGCACAGGACACATCTTAGGTTCAGACACCTGTATCAGAGTTGCTTCTCCAGGTCTCCAACAGCATTAATCACGAAAAACATACCCTTCAATTCCAGCTTTAAACACCAGCCTAAAGGTGAACTGCATGTCAAAAACGTTTATAGCTCTCCAATGACAAAAACCTGAACAGAAGAATTTCAGTATCTCTATCAAATACTGCCAAGAGTTCCTACCCTTTGTCTTCCACAACTGCTTAAGCCACAAGTTTCTTCCACAGATTTTTACAGTGCCAGGCAGAACGAGGCTCCTTGCTAACATGCAGTTTCCAGATGTTGGGGCATGAGTTACCACACCGTGAGTCACAGCTCTACTCTTTCACTTGAGCCCTGCTTCACCTGTTGGTTATGTACATGTACACTTTTTAAATCTATGATGAAACATGTTAGATTTCCTAAAAACCCTAAATCATTGCCTCCTCTTATGCATCTAAGAGAAAAATAATAAAAACAATTTAGCTTCCCTTACTGGGGACTAGAAATACTATTAAGCAGTCGTATTAATCATATCTGTGGGGTTTTCAGGGTGTAAATAAAGAGTAGAGCTAACTTTGTTCTTGTGTATTCCACCATAAACTCAATGTTTGAATTGTTCAAGTTTGACCTGAACATGCAATTTCCCATGTCAGGAAAGCGTGGCTTTTGGGTAGCGATATCCCCAGGATATAACTCTCAAGCTATGTATGTGTTATCTGAAAGACCATACTCCAATAGAGCTTTTCCTCTAGGAACAATAAATACTGTAGAATTTAGATTTGCACACTGTTTTTAAACTTCAGTGACACTGTCAAAATGTTGCTTGGCTAAGTCAGCATTTAAAACAGAATTTTAAAACAGTGTCCAGAAGAGTATTAAGTTTTGATTCAATTTTTTTTTTTGCTCATAAACCTCATGAGTTGCAATGATTTTAAGTAGTTAAATCTTTATTTGTTATTCTATAAAAGTTTACCTTGAAGTAATTGCTGCCATAAAGATCAATACCAAGTTTCAGCTTAAAGAAAATTTCTGGAACCGAGTTAGAAATATTTTGTTCTAAGTTATGCACGGCTACACTTCTGTGACTGGGACTGCTGTAGACACCTCCTGGTGCTTTCCCTAAAACAAATAAAGCAATAAAGACAGCAAATATCCTACACATAATGTGTGCTTAATGAGATTACTCATTGTAAATAACTCATGCAAAATGTTTCCTGATGATGATGTCAAGCAGCTATGTGGGTCAATCTGCAGATAATGGGTTTGTACAGCTTAATGTTTATCTTACTATTTTTTTAAATGAGTTATCACCCCCTTATCTTAAGGGATTCTGAGCTTGTTTTGCAATTGTGAAACCCCTCCCTTATTTCACTGGGATAATATGAACTGAAATGTGAGGAAGGATCACATATGGCATAAATTAAGGATATGCATTTCATTGTCAAGAAGCTATTGCCATCTTAAAAAAAACACTCCCCTTTCTTCCCTGCTCAAAAGAAATAACGGAGTAAAAGCTTCTTTTTCCCTATTTCTTTTAAAATTTGCTCCTGAGCCCTTCTGTTAACACAAACTCTGCTAGCACCTGCCTCTATCTACCCAAGCATGAAGCATTTGCCGTCCTACTGGGCTGTGCTGTGGTTTGCTGCAAATCCAACACTACCTTAGTCTGGCGGGAACTTTCCCCACTGAATAGTAAATCAGATTACAGGAGAGATGTTGCAACTCTTCAGCACCCCAAGCTACAGCCAGCAACAGGGCAGCATGTTTTTTTTCCCCAGGGAAGGCTGGGAAGGGTGCAAATGAGAAGGAAGCAGCAGAGAGCTATCCAAGGGGAAGAGGGATTTAAGTGACTATTTTAAAAAGCAGCTTCATAGCTGGCAATTGGTGACAGACTCAGCAGTGCAGAGTACAGACAGCCTTTTTAAGTGGTAAAGAGGAGGATAACAAACTGCCCTGAGTACTGGGCAAGGGGACCTTGGAATGAAAAAGATCTGCAGGAATATAGTGACTGAGCAGAAACGTGCATGGCATTACTCTAATACCTCCTTTAAAAATAAAGCTGAGTTTTAGCACTCAAAATTTCCATTACCATCACCTCTGAGGTGAAAGATAGAAGAACAGAGCATTGTATTAATAGCTCAGTTTTTAAATATTTCACAATAAAACAAAGAAAGAAAAAAAGCCACAAAAAACATTCCCCAAACTGGATCGTCTGTGGAATTTATTAGCCAACAGGGTTTTAATAGAAAAAGACTTAAAGCTTAGAGAGAGAGAGAGACCCTGCAAAAGGCACTTTCTGGAGTGCAGAGCTATTTATTTATTTTATGGAGCACATCTACACAGGAGGGGAAGGGACATCGTTACAAGGCAGAATGCAAAGTCCCAGGAGAGAGCTGAGACTAGCCAAACAGAGCCATTTATTTGTTTTGTGTTTAAAGAGAGCAAGATTGATTTAAAAAACAATTCTCCCTGACTCATAGCCTTAAAATAAAGCAGAATATGCACGTTTCAATACGTTTCTGCTTGGCTCCATTGCTGTGTCAGAACATTCTTTACACAGAGCACAACCACCACAACTAACGTGCAGTCATCTTCCAAAAGTACGAATTTCTTTAAAACAACTCTTGTGAATACAAAAACCTTGATTAGTTCAAACTAGGAATGTTTACAGGGTAACTCCCAGATCAGGCTAAATTCAGATATTGTGGGGAGCATTCATGTGTTCCTGTCCCTCCAGCATTCCCAATAAACTGGGAAAAGAAAAAAAGCCAGAGTAACTTTATCCTCCATGCACTGATCTATCCCACGTAAATGGAGCAATAACGTCCTACATTATGCAGGGTTCAAAAGGCAGAGACCTGTGCTCTCCCTGTGTTACAGCTATAGGTACACCAAGGGCAGAAAGACTGAGGGCTCAGCTGCCTGACAGGCTGGCAGCCAAAACTTGCACTAAATTTCCACAGAATGTAGCACCTATGTAAAGCTGCAGCCTGTGAATTATCGCAGCATGCACAGCTGCCGCATTTCCCCTGTGAGGACCCTCACTCAGATTCCCCTACCCTTAAAGTCACTGTTCCCTTCTTTACATGGAGGGGACAGCTGATGCTGAATGGGGCTCTGCTTAAGGCATGCACCAGATCCTCTGCCCTTTGGGCCCACACACCCTTTTACCACTTTCTCCTGCTGCTTTTCAGTGGCAGATGACTCCCCGAAAGGAATCTTTTGATAGAAGGGGACTAGGACAGTGAGCCAAGGAGCTCTGCTGAGATCAGAGCAAGAAGAGGAGGGATCCTGTTAATGCTGCAAGGTGAGATGAGGTGAGTGTTTGTGCTGAATGCCAAAATCAAGAAAATCTTTCAACGGGGACAGAAGAAAAGACAGCCCCAAATGGTTTTGCAGCACAGGTGCAGCCTCTGATACTTCATTCTCTTTGCACAATGGATCTAGCTAGCGAGCAACCCCAGCCGCGGGAAGGTTTAGTATGCTAAAGATGAGTACAGTGAACTCCTCTTGGAGTATTTTATAATCAAACACTACAAATCCTTCAGAAGACATGACTAAAAGTGCAAGTACAGACAAAGCCACCCTTAGGTAATTCCTTTGATTAAAACCCTCAGACTTAAAATGAATCTAATTAAGGACGTTGTGAAGGCACAGAACGGCAGCGTTCACTTATGTCCTCTTTCGCAGATGGTGAGTTGCCAAACAGAATTGAGAATTGTAATTGCAAGAATCATCAGCAAATTCAAAAAGGATGGTAAATTAGGGACTGCAAAAGTCAGACTGTTACATAACGGCAACGCTGCCAGATCTCCTGGTTCTTGCAGTAGATGGGAAAGGCACTCCCAAGAGAGGACACAGTGCTTTTTATAAAAACTGCTGAAAAAGGAGAGAAAAACCTAGCCCAGACTCATACCATCCTGAGTGACACTGCCATCAAAATTAATGGAAGAGGATACCCTTTCCACCAGTCTGGTTTTCCTTCATTAATTTACGCTGTTCCATATACTACGCTGTTCCTGTTGAGAAGCATCTGAACACACACTATGGTCATCTAGTGGAGTTGTCACAACTGGCCAGATGTCTGCTTTTTTCTTTTTTCTTTTTTTTAATCTTTCTAGCCATTCATAGCAGGTAATGCGCTTTGATGTATCACTGAAAATTTCTTTTTCATTAATCAGCTTTCTATCAAAATGCTGACATTTCACAGATATTCTTCTCTGATAAAAGCAAGGCAGTTAAAAAATACTTTTGAAATCAGATGGTGAAAACCATTCACTACCTAGAAGTTAATTTCTGTCTGATTTAATTTTCCCTAACTGTCTGCATTAGTATCCCAAGGAAAGAAATCTGCTGAGGTATGCAAAAAAATGCTTAGAAATATCTGATACAGATAAGGTAGACAGAAAAATCTGTCTGCATAGAAAATGGTTTGATAAAAAAGAAGCAGGGAGTACTTGGGAATTACAGCTTATTTGTGGGGTAGTGCTGAGCTCCTTCACTTCATTCAACTTTAATAATCAAGCAAAATACAGAGGGAAGCAAGCTCCAAATAGGCAATTACCTCAAGGACCACATGTTGTACTCTACAATCAGAAAGAAATAGCAACTAAGCGAATGGTTTAACTGTATCCTAACAGTAAGTTGGGGGTGTTGTCATAGACACATAGAAAAGTTTGAGTTGGAAAAGAACTTTAAACCTCATCTAGTCCAACCCCCCTCTGCAATGCTCAGGGGTATCTTTCACTAGATGAGGTTGCTCAAAGCCCCATCCAATCTCACCTTGAACGCTTCCAGGAAGGAGCATCCAAAACTTCCCTGGACAACCTTTGCCAGTCTCTCACCACTCTCATCACACAAAATTTCTTCCTTATGTCCCATCTAAATACTTATCTCTACAGGTCCTATTAAAGTCTGTCCTCACCATGCTTACAAGCCCCCTTTAAGTATTGAAAGGAAGCGATGAGGTCTTCCTGGAGCCTTCTTTTCTCCAGGCTAAACAACTCCAACTCTCAGTCTTTATTCACTGGAGAGTTGTTCCAGCCCTCTGAGCTTCTTTGCGGCCCTCCTCTGGACCCTCTCCAACAGGTCCATGTGTTTCTTATGCTGGGGGCCTCAGAGCTAAACGCAGTGCTCCATTTTGAGTCTCAACAGAGCAGAGTAGAGGAGCAGAATCACCTCCCTTAACCTGTTGGTTACGCTCCTTTTGATGTAGCTCAGAATGTGTTTGGCTTTCTAGCCTGCAAGCACACACTGATGGCTTATGATCCAATTTTTTATTCACCAAGTCCTCCTCCTTAGAGGTGCTCTCAATCCATTCATCCCACAATCTGTACTGACACTGGTGAGTTTTGCAGGACCTTGCACTTGGCCTTGTTGAACTTCATCAGCTTCACACATGTCCACTCTTCAAGTCTGTCAAGATTCCTCTGGATGGCATTCCTTCCCTCCACCATGTCAACCACACCACACGGCTCCTGCAAATTTGCTGAGGGTGTGTTCAACCCCACTGCCTATGTTGCTGATTAGGATATTAATTAGTATTGGTTCCAGAACCAGTTTCCACCCTAACAGTTTAAAAATAACACTTCTTGGAGCTAGTTTGATTTTAGACCACTTCTAGTGCTAGCAAAGACAACAAAATTCTATCCTCAGTTTACCATTTTTGTGACATTATAGAAATTTGCAAGATAGGAGGTCTATAGATACTACCCATGCATGCACACACATCTGGTTTAATAGGAGACAAAGAAAGAATACTCAAGGTAAATGCTTTTATTTTTGATGATTTATGAAATAAATATCCTAAAATATAGCATTTAAAGCCACTATGTGAAAAGACAGGCCTTGGTGTCAGTGGAAATCATCGAGTGCAACTGCTCCTGACTTAATACAAATGGTCAACACACTTCTATTTCTTGAAGCACCACACTGCCATGTGGTGCCATGTTACAAACCTGCTAATATCAGCAAGAAACAACAACATCACATCACAAAGTCAATCCAAAGCCTTTGAGAATGGAAACTAGTAATTAAGAAGAGTTTCTAATTAGGTACTGGGCTAGATCCTGACCTGCTAAAAAGCTGTTTAGCTCAACTGCTCAATCAATATTTTTAAGTGGGACAATTTTACTACAGATCAACGTGATATAATTTTTAATGTATTATAGGGACAACTGAAACCACAGGGTTTACAAGCACTTGCAAGATTATTGAGACCAAGGGAGAATGAACACTTGGATTTGTTTCTCATTCATCTACTCATAAAAGGTGACAGGTTGATAGGTGTGGTCAAACACCATGCTGTGGTCCAGAGCCAAAGAAAACATCAACTGAATCCTGCCAACTCCTCAGCTGAGATAAATCATCGCAGCTCTGTTAGTCAGCCCTCTAACTTCCAGCATTCAAGGATTTGATCTATCTAGAGTATATGTTCAGATAAGATATGAATCAACGCAGTGTCAATGTGACCAGTTTCTTTTCCCCCTTCACATATTACTGTGTCTTTGACAGTAAAAAGCAAATCTCACCGAAGTCATCCAATTGGTGAGGAGGAAAGCATTTACAAAGGTTGTTTCCTGTAAACCCAGCAGACTAAAGTTCACTCACTGCCCATCATCCCAAAAGGTTTGTTAACTTACACTGGGCAAATTTTCCCACTTCTTAGTCCATAAAGCACTCAGAATCATTAGTCTTTCTTTCTTATATGAAAATGTGGAAAAGAAAATATGAATATCCCCTTCCTTGTGTCACCACCTGGGTCTGGGGACAGCCTGGTGCTTTAAATGTCAGCTGATTCTGGCAGACACTGCAGGAGCCTGTGAATGAATTCCCACAAACTGTGTCCATGACCAGGCAAAACAAGCAGGCTCCCAGTCATCACACTCAGTTGGAGCCCAGAGTTAGAGCAGTCAACAGCAACTCCACACTCCTCTGAGCTCAACACCACCAACCATACCACGCTTGCCACTAATCCCCATTGCTACATGTGTAATGAATTAAATTCCCGAAGAGCCTGAACTTCTGAAGAAGCCCTGCTAAGCCACTAACCAACATTTCAACAGCTCAGGCTTACCCAGGAGTGTGGTCTGGCCTTAGGACTCCTCTCTGTTCTTTCTCAAATGCACTGAGTATGGCAATTTTACCGACAGGGCTGGCCCGAACACAGAGACTTACCATTCAGTCTCTCAAATCTTTGTATTAAAAGGCTCAAACTTACGGTAGAGTGCTGAATGGGTATCCAGGCAGGTGTTTCGACTGAGCATTTGTGGGATGGGCATCTGCCATGGCTCTGCTGCAAATAAGTGAAAATGGCATTATACACAACACAGTACGTGCTGCACTCGCTAGGCGCAATGGCTCCATTCCAGATGGAGCATCTACGAGTTTGCTAGTATTCGTTACAGCTCACAAACTCATTTTCCACTGTCATCTAGCGAAAATAATCTTCATTTCACAGGACCAAAAAGGCCTTAACATTATCCACTTATGTTGCTTTGAAGTTCTCAGTTATGTGGTGAACATATCCTTCATCCACTCTGAACCCCAAGCATGTGCCACCTAGTTTTACTCCATACAGGAGCATTCAGAGAGCAACAACAGAGCTTTAGGTAGTAGGTAGAGATCGGCTTTTTTTTTAGCCCCATTTTGTGACACGTTGCATTTTTCCATTATGTCCTCTTTGAACTGGTGGTAGCTGCAGCCTGAACCACTCCAGGGCTATTTTCCAGGAGGAGTAAGTCTATCCCAAATCTTTAGGGTCTTTGCTGAGCAGAACACTCTGCTTGCTCCCCAGATTGGCCCCTGGAGGACATGGAGCAAGTACCCAAGACTCCTGCAGTTCACTAAAACTTTTCAGAACCAAAAGAGTGAGGGGTAATTTAAAGACCAATGTCCCACATGGCAGTACAAGATGCAGCCATCAGGCCTCGGGGCTGATCTTCCTGCAATTTCCCTTGCATTTGCAGTGATTCAATTATATTTTAGCAAAGGTTTGGAGCCCATCAGAATGAATTGCACAGCAAATTGGGTCAGAGTCCCTGAAGAAAAGTTCAGAATAAATTCTGGTATCTGCCACCATTACTCTCAGCATTTCACATACAAGTTAAACTATTATTGCTAAAGCTCCTTGAATTGAAGGACTCTTATAATCATGTGTATTACTGAAGCTGGAAATAATGTGAGGGGAAAAAAAATGTTCCTTCCTTTTACTTTCCTTTAAGACAGATGTATCGCAAGCAACTACATTACACCTTTCTTTCCCATGCTGAGAGCAAAGGAGAGCAACCTCTGCAAACACTAACGATTCGGCTTACTTGATTTTCAACTCCGATTTAAGAACATTAACTAATGAAGCACTTTTAGTGCTTTGTTCTTTATCTCCAAAAAGTAAACATTTGTAAAGGATTGCAATGCTAAATACTTTTACAAGTAAAAAAAAAAAAAAAGGCAAACCTGTGCATATCAGTTTCAGCTTTATATTTCCCAAACTTTAAAAACTGGTTATATCTTTTATATTGTCACTTAGGCAACTTTAAGGTATATTCAGAAAAACAGCTAGCAAGAAGCATTGTACCTTTCGATGAAAGTTTAAAAGTTATTGCTTAAAAGGATTTGAAAAAGTCACTGCTATCAAGGCAGGAATATCCTGCAGGTGTGAGTTAGCTCCTATAAGGAAGAGATGAACGCAACAGCAAACTATGCAATCCTATCAAAATAAATAAAGGAATTTTGACCAAAGGGCTGCATGAAATACTGGTAGTTGTTGGTAATTATTTTATCCTTTCTTTAACAAATGTGCATCTTCAGTCTTTAATCCAAGGCAAGATAAAGGCAGGAAAATCAATAACTTGCTTTGGTCAGGAAACATTGTGTGATCTTACAAACTCAAGCAACCATGTATTACATGCTTGTCAGGAGAATCCTCAAAAAGACGCATCACATTCTTACAGCGGATGCAAAATAAAAGCTCCAGATCTCATAGCAGAAGGGGCTAATACTCTGCAAGTATTCTTGCCTTTAAGATTCATACCAAAACTGTCCCCAGGCCCAGAATCACATGCTGCACACGCGAAGGCCAGGCAGACAGAGGTAACTGTGATTTGCTCATAGGCAGCATTTCTCCAGAGACCACAATTTCTCAGCACAAGGGCTGGACTGATCACGTGTCTGGGCCTTTTACAGCTGGATATTTGAATCACTGTGCTGCTAGCATGACATTGCACTGGTGTTGTCTGAGAAATGCATGTAGGTCAAGGGCTAGGACTGAACACTTTTCTCCTACAGCTTTTTGGGGATTTGGGGTTGGATCTTTTAAAAAAATTGCAACTGGTTTCTTACTTGAATGATCACTACTTTTTGTATTGTTGTGTAAAAAACAATGCTTCTCATACATTTAACATCTTAGACTTTGTCCTAATTGAAATAGTCCTAAGAAATAAGTTGTATATTAGCTGCTGGTAATGCTTTTCTTCATAAAACTGCTCAATTACTATTTTTTTTAAATCAGTTAAAAGCTCTAACATGTTATACCTAGAGACATCAGCTAATAAAAAATTACCCAAAAGATCAACACTACGTAAAGTATTCTGCAAGCAGAGGCAATACAAGTACGCACAGGAATAAATACATTGGGAATTATTTGCAGGCTATAAAAGGAACTAATTCCTTTTTATTATTACTATTCTTTTCCTCAGCTTAGGAGTTTGTTGAACATAAGGACTATAGACCCTCATCCACCACTACACTGGAAGGTTAAAAATCTGAAAAGTTATGAAAATCCATCATTTGAAATCATCTTTCTTCAGAGAGCCCTCAAGGAAGGACAGAATTACATGTAGTTAGCTTTTCATCTTTACTAGTATTTTTTTAAAAAAAGGGTTATGGCTTGCCTTGCTGTTTGGGAGAGTATATTCCAACAAAAGAGTTCTCCATCTGAAGTGAAGAGAGGCTGTTTCTCCATAGATTACGAATGAGTGATTTTCACAGTCTTGTTTTACTCCCTTTCTTTGAGGATACCCGGCCTTCTGCACTAAGATTCACCCTTGAGACATCTCCAGTGTAGTGATAGACAGACTTATCCAGGCGTAGGCTTTATCACAGCTTCGTGCAATCAGAACCTTCAAAATACGCAGTAAGACCTTCGGCTTGTGTAAGTTTTGTATAAAGAGACCTTGGGACACAAAAGAATACTTTCTTTCTCATTGCTGAATTCAGCATCAGTCACAGCTTTTTTTCTGGGTTGATGCTTTAAGTCCTTGATAAATTGCATAGCGTTAATACAGTCAGCAAGCAATGAAGCAATGACCAAAGTCAGATAGAGATGCAAACCTCCTGGTCTGTTAGAGACAGTGCAATTCCTGCTCTGAGGCACTGTCACCTGTAATTCCCAAACCAATAGGTTTAGCAAGTATCCAGAAAATGCAGACCCCACAGGTAACCAGGAGATAGAAAGGCACCAGCTTCAGAAGAAAAAAAAAACAAGGCTGCAAGAGTTTGCAGTTTGTGCACGACATATACCTTCCTAGCATGCAAGCCTCTTTCCTACACACTTTTCTCAGTCAGGTGTTGAAATAATTGACCTCTATCAGCACTGGATAGAAACATCTGTGTGATGTATCTACACAGCACAGCAGTTGCATCAGTGCCCACTGCAATATTGCCATGGGACATATCACGTATTGAACATTGAATCAAAAGGTGAGAGCTTTGTGGCACTGCACAAGTGAGGTTTCAGGTGACAGAGATGCAGTTGCACATCAGCAAGCTCTGGATAAGATTTCGAGGAAGAATTTCTCTTGCATTGTGTGATCAACCATAGCGACTGCTAAGGGTGTTTGGAGGAGTTGAAGAGCAAGTACATAGAGCTTATTGCCACTTTCTAAGAGGTAGGGAGAGATTATTTGTATATATATATCACCAGTACAAATCTGGATGGCCAAATACTGCCTAATGTGACTGGGGCTGGAGACACGTTTGGAGGCAGATCTTAGCTCTGCAGGAAGATGTAACAAAATCCAAAGAGGATATTTACCAATATTTTATCTGCTAAAGATTCAGGGTTCATTGAACTGCGGAATTCTTTAAGATCTAAATTCATATTCGTTCTCAGAGAAGATATTGGTGATCAGAGTCAAAAGCAGTGACAGCTGAGATTCTGTTTGTATCCAGTAGAATGGCCAAGAATATGACTTGCAAATTACACACAATTCCTGAAGCAAGGTCTGCAGCAGCAAAAGAGTTGGCTTTTGCTAACCTGGTCAAACCTGGTGGAACATACTTAGCTACTCCTACTCATTCTTGCAAATTATCTTCTTTGATGCAGATGATTATCGGAAGAATGAAAACTGTAAATCTCAACAAGAGGTCTCAGAGTGGGTAAAATATAATTATCCACTAGGCCATACCCCTGACCTAACGATTCACTCATAAATAACCATTCCCTTCTTAAGTGCACACATCCGCTCATTTTTCAGAAGACTTGCATCAGGTGAAGGGAGACAGAAGGAAATTTGCACGGTAGTAACAAACAGATTAAAACACAAGAGAAATGCTGAGGATCACACAGAAAGATGAGACGCCAGGAGACACATCTTTTCTGCTTTTAGTGACCTATTGGACATTGCAAAGAATCCATTTGGTCAGCTCCAGCTATGTGAAATGCATAAAAATGCAGCTCACCTAGGAAATTATCTTCTCACCTCTACCCCGGCCCTCCAAACATTAGAGGAGGGACCTGCTAAGGATGTATAGCTCTGCTATCATTAAGCAGCACTATCATTAATTGAGCCAGGATCAGGATTTCTTTTTCTTGCTCAGTATCTTCCACCTTTCCTTTCACCTGCAGCTCTCCACTGCCCTGCGGTAGTATTAAGCCCTAACCATATTTGTCTGAGCAGTTAATTGAACATTTTCTTTTCTCAGTTTATAGAGCTGTTCATAGATTTATGAAACAAATCAGCCTTCTCCTTTCATAGTTGAAACCAATCTCAATAAAGACATCTCTAAGATCAGCAAATTATAATCTAATGAAATCTATTGAAAATTTTAGTTGCACTAAACAAGGTCAATGCTTGGAAGAAGTGAAATGCCACTCAGAAATGGAGATCAAAGTAATTCCCTTCTATTCCTGCGGCTGCCATAGAGACCAAGGGAGGGGGAAGAGGGGGAAGAGTGGGAAGAGAAGATTTAACAGACTTAATTCTTCCTGAAATTTATAATTAACTACAAGGGAAAAGGGACAATTACCATATTTCTAAAGAATAAAGGAGAAAAAAAGTTGAGCTTTTGACAAGATATAATTACAAGACATTATATATGCAATGCACATCGGTTTGTTCCGTGTAATTTTCTTGAGACTCCCCCCAAATTTTTTTTCTAGAAAAGACAACATGTGTCTCATCAGTTTACATTCATGATGCTTGAAATCCAAAAGCTAGAGACTTACAGTAATTGTTCCAAAATTTAACATTGGTAAATAAAGATTTGAAATAAATACTCAGATCCACTCCCCATCTGTCAGACATCTATGTTCTCCAGCTAAGATAAATGGTAATCAATGAAAAGGATCTTCCTGCTCTTCTAAGACTGTGCAGTTTAGCCAGCAGCCAACCCAGAGTCATCAGAGCTGTCCTCAAGTACCACTTCAGAACAGAGTTTACAAAATTACATGTAAATTGCATGGATTCAGCACTATTACACTTTCAGGGTCTGGCAGGAAAACACCACAGTTTGAAGTGCTCATCAGCACCTAATAATGACTACAGAAAAAGATTTTCATTTTAGCTAAATATGAATCTCTGGGGGGAAAATCATTATGTTTTCTTTGTTTCGGGTTTGTTATAGCCAGGAAATTCAGCACAAAAAATTTAGCTACCCAGTTTATGATTTCAAACTGCGATGATTCAAAGCCTGAAGTCTTGCAAAGAAAAAACAACAAATATTGCCCAGATCTACTGACAATATGCAGGCACATAGAAATGTGGTTATTTTTTGTTTCGTATCCAGCTAAATTTAAATCAGATCCTCGTGTACTGTAGCTCTCTACAGCTCTGGTGGTTTTGGTAAGATTATACTAGTCTACAACACCTGAAGCACTAGTTCAACTTCAGTGTTTATACCTGGCTTTATAATTTCCTAATTATGGGACTGACTCTACAGTTTCTTGGATGCATACAGGTGATGTTGTAGGAAGTCCCACAAATTAAATTTAACCTCATTCCCGAATAATATAGCTTTTAAAACTCTATATTGAGTTTTTTCAGATTAACACAGAATAACTTGGGAGGGGTGTGGAGGGGTGGAATAGAAAATAGGCCTATTTTCTTCAGTAAAGCCTACTACAAAAACACTTCAACATAAAAAATATATTGTAGGTATTAGCCATTTGCATTGGCATCAAGCCACCATAATCAATAAGCCAACTCAACCTCATAGTGGATTCATCTCTGCAAATGGAGACCAACACCTGGTATATAATGTGTGGATCTACTCTCCATCTCCAGCAGATGACCTGCGCTGATTTACCATTCTACCCTCCTGAGAGCATCTTGGAACTGGTTTTGCTGCTGCTCTAAATTAGAGCAGCTGAAACAGTGAGGTCTCTCCAGTGGTGTCACCTCCACATTTTTCCATTCTTCAGCCAAGTTCTAAAAACACTCTTTAGAACAACCAAGCTGGTGCTGTGAGTCAACTCTGTTGGCTAAATGTTGAATGAGGCTGGTTTCCTCCTCACTTGGGGAATCCACAGTATCCTACTGGGACACAAGACCTGCCCCTGCCTTTCCCAAGCATGGCACTGTATCAACAGGGATTTATAACCAGATACTTAACGTAGACTGGTAGTTTCAAAGTCAGCTAGCCAAGCCACAGTAACCCCTCTCTCAGATTCACGGTCATGCTGTTGAATTTTGCCCTGTCTTCCATGCTGGGACTATGGGGAAAGGAAAGTTAATGCTGACAAAAAGACAAGCTGCAAATTTTATAGCTCTTCTCTGCTTTACTCTTAATTTCTTGCTGCAAAGTGGAGTGATGAGTGAGTGGAGCCGGAGAGGCCTACAGAAAAGTTATACCATAACCAGGCTCTAAGCCACGTGTTGGACTCATACTTGACCGCAGTGGCTTATCTTCCACCACCATTGCTCATATTGAGACTTCTGCTCACACATTTGTCAGAGTTTTGCCTTGAGTGCATACATTGGTGTCTCCTGTTCCAAATATATCACCAGATGAGCAGAAGAATATAGGATAGACAGATGTTGCTAGCCTCTGGCAACCTTGCCAGTCAGAATTGTACGCGTTCAGCCTTGGTAAGGGTTAACAACATAAACAAGCCTATCCCCTGCTTCCCAGCTCCATCACAAAAGAGTTTTTTCCTTACATCTTTATTTCGTTGTTTTAAACGTTTGAACTAAATCCTTAGAAAAGATGCTGGATGGACAGCCATCAAAAGAGAGATATTCTTTAATTGCCAAAGTAGACTAACAAATTTTTTAAAACAAACAAAAAAACAAAAAAAACCCAAACCCTAAAAACAAACCCCCAAACTTTTTGACTAGTGGAATAAATTGAGTATTTCATTAACTCTAAAAAATAACCAAACACAAATATACAAGATCTTTTTTTCCACTCACATGAATAATCACATTTTAATATAATTGTCTGGTCCCACTGAGCTCAGTGACCTTTGAATTAAATACAGAATATGTGTAGTGAGTGGAAGCTGGCAGCAAGAATCTCCAAGAAGGGGTAATTGTTGCAGGATTTTTAATGTTTTGATGACAGAAATTTATTTTTGTAGCTAACAAAACCAACAAGTTCAAGCTGGGCATTCCCCCTGCTTGGTGGCCCATTCTCCGGTTTACGACTGGAGGATACAGTTCTGGGTCGTAGGAACCCTACTGCTGCCAGTGCTCAGCGGTGTGAACTTGGGAGTCAGGCAACAGGAAGCAAGTGGCTTAGGTTTTGTGAATAAATTTGGATTATTTTATTTGGTGTCTAGTCTTTGCCTACATCTTTGCAAGCTCTTCTCAAAACACAAAAGTTTTCAGGTGATAAAATCTGGGGTTATAAGAAAAATCTCAAAATACAGCTCCCAAATAAAACTAGAGGTGACACCAGTGGCAACAAGCATTGACAGTTCTTAGGGCTATTACTAATGTTAAGATTAATAAAACATTAGACTAGATTGTTCAGGAACTTTTAAAATCTCAATCCAAGGAGAAGGTCTTTAGTTAGCCCTGCTTGAGAACTGGATGGCCACAGGTGGCATTATTAAATTCTCTCTTTTTTTTTTCTTTTTTTTTTTTTGTGCTGTGATTACCAGCTTCGAGTACCAAAAAGCCTGAATCTGACATCTTGAAATTATAAGATATAAAAAAGAAAAATACTTTTTTATTTCCCTTCATTGGCCTTCTGGGTTTTAAACCTTTAGAGTTTCCACCTCTGAGCTCTCCTTTGTAGCAACAAGGGCCAGATTTAGGACTTTTTTTCAAGGGAAAGATGATCATCTTTTCTTAGCCACATGACACCAAGAACTAGGGGTGTCAGTGAACCAGCCCCTGTTATAGTGAGTCTTGTCAGGCAACTCAGAGTATTTTTCTTTTTCATCATCAGCAGCAACTGTTGTGTTCATAATTCTGCAAAAGGCAGAAGGATGGCAGGAGAGTTGGTAGCTGGGGAAGAAGGCAGCATGTGGCCTCTGACTGTTGGGAGGCACAGTGGAAATGATCTTCCTTTTCAAAAAACCCTGATGCTCCTGCTGGGATGGAGCAGTGACCTAAGCTTTTATTGATACTGAATTCTTCCTAATGATAAAATAATGCCACAAATTAATGTGCTTTATGGGACAGTAAAAGAAGCTATGCTGGGAACGTGATCAATTGAAAAAAAAAGAGAGACCAGAAGAAGTTCTCCTTGGCTGATTCAGCATCTCCTAGGACCTGGGTTCAGAAATACATGGGAATATGAAGGAAATAAAAAAGGAGAGGAAGAATTTACACAAATTAAGATATTAAATCTATCTTAATTGTATCTTACATTTTGGCTGAAAAAATGTCAGTAGGATTTAAGACTTGGCAAGGTACATCAGAAATTAATTTTATTAGATGGTATCTCACTATATAGAGTTCATGGTAGGATCTTTAGATCTGTTGTACATAATCTACAAGGGCATATTCACTCCACCACAACATTTATGTCATTTTCTGTAGACTGGAAATACTGAAAAATCCAGACTAATCCAGACCATGTGTTTAAAATGTCAACTTCTTTTAAAGGGTCCAGCTTTTGCACTTTAAATAGCATTCATTTTTACTCCCTTTTTATTATTTACAAGATCTGAAGAATAAACTGATGTATTTACTCCCTTTTGACATTAAGATCCACTTTTCCAAGAACGAGAATGGTAATTATTTGCACAAGTCAGATAAATGGATATTCAAATAAGGATAATTAACAGATCTGAGGCCAAAAAATGACCATACCATTGCTCTGTAGTATTCATAATTACTGAAATGAATTTTTAAAAAAATCTCAAATGTTCTGTAAAATGTCTGCTCTGACTATATTGGTGAAAATTGGCATAAACAGATGCCATAAAAATTTGGGAGGTTTAAAGGAAGTAGTTACTCCAATGCACGATAAGGCAAGTAAGAGCAGATTATGGGTCAATTCACTATAATGTCACTGGTGCAGCTATTTAAATATGGCACTAAACGAGATGAGGAAATCAACTGCAATTTATTTGGCTTCAAGCCTTTGGAATATGAAAGCATTCTGAGATGAGATTTTTGCCATTATTCAGCTCAATTACATATGTTAATATGGTGTTCCCACATGCCTCCAAATAGCAGGTCACCTACAATTCACAATCCTATCTCATTCCAACAGCAAAGTTGGCAATAAAGACTGAATATCTGGAGTTGAATATTTGAGGCTCATATGATTGACTTTCACATCATTTCAGCCATTTAGCAGCGAATCCAAGAAACAGAAGAGATCGGAGGAAAATATTGTGTGTTGATGGAGTTGAAAGTCCTGCTCGGAGCAGCAGCAGTGGTGAGATAACTGTGAGATTACATGTGCTATTGCCCAGAAGACTCTGGGAAAATGTTACTGGAAACATTTGTCACCAATTCACAAGATAAATCAAGCAGTTTTTCCTGATATATAAGAAGACACCGGGCCACATTTTTCTCCCAATATACCATCTTAGAAGTAGACTTGTTCCCCTGTCCCAAATCCGCTACACACCTCCTTGCCAAACCTTCAAGGCCAAGGATGGTTGCAGTTCCTGGTCCCCACCGTGCCACCGGACACCAAGACATGGAGAAAATCGCAGCTGTCTTTTCTACCTTCCTGCTTGTCTTCTATTGGAAAGCAATACTGGAGAGTAGAAATTGGATGTTTAGCATGATCCTGCAACCAGGCTTTGCTCAGCAGTGCTACGCCACCGCTGCAGAGCACTTTTCACTAGTATTGTGTCAACAGGCACCTTGGAGCACCTCCTCTCTGCTCCAGGGCGGGTTAAGGATGTAGTCTCAGATCTAGCACAGCTTGTGGGAGCCAGGAGGACCTGAAAAAAACAGGAGGTGAATGAGGCCACAGAAGGAGCCTTCTGTGGCCTCATTCACCTCCTGTTCTTTCCCCATATGGGTTTCTCCACTGTCAAAATGGAAATGACATCTCCCATCTGTTTCTGCAGCTCCACCATGCTCCCTGCTCTCTCTGGTGGCCACCCACCACTCCTTGCTGCTACCCAAGGGTGCCTGGGGTGTCTCCTCCTGCCTTTCTCCATGTCACGGGTGGGGGTCCCCATTAGTCATGGCCATGATGCAAAAGAAACAGCAGTGATGACGGGAGTGCTAACCATTGGTCTGCCTTGTCATTTACACAGTATTAGGTGTTCTGGCTACCTCAGGCATTTTGCAGGTCCTATGGAAAAGATGAAAATCATCAAAATTAAAACAGAACAGACAGCAAATGTGCTGAACCTCCATGTCTGGACTTCCTTTGGTGGTAACTACTTCTTATAAATACTATAACCATGTTACAAACATGTGGTGAGCTGCCTGCCCTGTAGCAATAGAAAGGGAGTTTCCTGGTTATCTCTCTGCCTTTAATATATTGCTAGTTTGCTAAGTTTGAGAACACCTCAAAGAATCATCCAGCTTATCCCTGCCCTAGATCTTTAAGTTAGGAAGTCTCCTTAACCCTAAAGTCCTTCTCCTGCTGCCGTTGTGGATAAAAAAATGTTTACCTGTACATTTGGAAGGTATTATTTAGAAGGACCACTTCCAAACAGTCAGGTTAGACATAACATCAGTATAACAGTGCTGAATTGGGACCAAGATAGTTTTATTTTTCAGGCCTAGAGATGCAAAGTAAGCTATGTTTTTCCCCCCAAAAGCCACAATAAGCCACAAGAAACTTGCATCTCTCCAATCAGAAACATCATGACTATCTAAACTACATCTGATTGGCCTCTTTAAAATCCTAGGACCCATATAATGCCCCCCTTTTTTTTTATTCTTTAGTTTACAGAATACACTGATAAGCTGAGAAAATATGTGCATTATACAATGTATTCTGAAAGTGCTCTAGTAGCTAGAGATATTAATAGACACAAGCATAGGCTGAGATAAAATATGAAATCATTTCCCTTTTGCTAGTAAAAATAAGTAAATTACATATCATTTAGAAAGTGATATAGAAACAAACTGCACAATCTACAGAAAAAGAGAACAAAATGCTCATTGAAGCAAAGCTTATTTATCACTTTATCTTGCAACCTGACACAGTACATGCTCAATCTATTTAATTACAGAAACAGAAAAATATCAGAGAAATATGTACACATAACATCAATGTTTCCAGTCCTACCTTGGTCGTGACAATGCACAGACAATCCATTCTGTAAATCTCCACAGGAGTGTATGTAAATCATAAAAACAAATCAGCAAGGGTGAGGAAAGGCTTTTGAACAGCATGTACAGAATCGGAGGCTTGAATCTGCACAGCCTGCTTTTCCAAGTGGGGCCCTCATAAGAAACTCGAGTCCTCCTCCACAATGCTAAAGGCAGTCATGATGCTCACAGGGATCAGAAAACCCACTAGAAATCGTCTCAAGCAAAACTTCCAGGTGGCTTATCGAGCTTGATTGCTGCATTGTTCAATCTGTGATCAAAATATTCTGTTGAATGGTATGCAGCCTTCTAAATGGGAAGATGAGAACCACAACAAGCACAAAAGAGCAAAAGCATCACATTTCAGCCCTGGCTCTGGTTTCACAATTCTGATCTGCTGTTTCAGTATACCCATAAGATTTCCCTTGCCAAGTCTCTCTCTCTCTCTCTCTCTCTCTCTCTCTCCCTCTCTCTCTCTCTCTCTCTATCTCTCTCCCTCTCGCTCTCTCCTTCTCTGTCTTTTTTTTTTCTCCCCCCTCTCGCTCTCCCTCTCTCTCTCTCTCTCTCAATCTCTCTCCCTCTCGCTCTCTCCTTCTCTGTCTTTTTTTTTTCTCCCCCCTCTCGCTCACTCTCTCCCTCCTCTTTCCTACTAACTCCGTGCGAGCAAAACACACACAACTAGCGGGCCCATCTATCACAGTGCTGTCACTTCTCTGCCAAAACAACTGCTTTGGGTTGTAAGGGGTTTTATTAAGAGCATGATTCCGACAAACGCCTATTGCTTGGAAGTACATGACTGAAACATTAAGGTGTGTGTGAGAGCTCCTGCGTCACATCTACAATCACTCAAAATTACTAGGTCAGATTCGGATTCAGGAAATGAATATAAATACCAGTTGGATAAGGAGAACTTTTGGAAAGTATAACAGAAAATAATCAGATGGGGGCGGGGATCACATATTTTCATGTACATGCAAGTCTGTGAAGCGCAACAGTGATATAATTATAGTTATATCCACAGAAAAAAATTCCAGCTTATATACACTATCCAAAGCTACAGAGGGGCAACTTTTTTTTCCCCACTTATGAAAAATACATTAAAGTTTTAAATAAAAGAAAGCACCCTGAACAACAGAGCTTAAAAACTCTCTAAGTTCTCTCCCAAACTTTTTCTGCATCTTTGACAGATCCGCAGGCTTAATCGATTTATGTCATGTTCTGTATGCTTTGCTCAGAGTTTTACAGACTGTTTAGCTCCCAAAGTCCTACCTTTCCTGCAGTGATGCTGGTGCAGAGCTTGCCTTTCAGGTGTCTTACATGAATCATTCTGAGTTAGAAAGCTCGCTGTCAGCTCTTAAAGTCTTCCCTCTCTTACAGATAGAGGAAGAGAGAGAGAGAAGAAAGAGGGAGGGAGAGAGAAAGAGACACAGAAGGGGAAAGATATGTAAAATGAAAGCTCTGGCCAAAGAGAGGGAAAATCAATGCTGCTATTCACTGGAAAAAAAAAATACAGCCAACTGGACTGTTGACAGCAACAAGAGGAAACGTCTAGACACCCATACATTACAATTTACCTTTTCAACACACTGGACAGCACAATTCCCCCTGGGTGCTTTGCTGAGGATCTCTCATTCTCACTCAGAGTTAAAACATGTTTTCAATAAAATAAGACTTTCCAAGTAAATAAAAGGATATTTAAGAGTCATCTCTCTTCCATAAATTACTCAGGTTATAAATCTAATATTCTTGTGATTGCTAAAGCAGCAAGAAGCTCGGTAAATGACACACATTATTTTGCCAAAATGAGGTCACTGCTACCAAAGTTACAAAACCCATAGTGAATTAGATATGTGGTCAGAGAGCAACCAACCCTCCCCCAACTATTAAAGTCTTGGTGGATATAACATCTTAAAGAAAAAGTCTCCAGAGCACTTATGACTGTGTCTAAAACTTTAACTCACTCTGATCAGCCACATGTGCACAAACCAAACTTGATCTGTGTTTACAGGCTGCACTGGAACCTGCAGGTGTACTCCCTTCTGAGGTCCAGTAGCCAAACAGTCAGAGAAGTTTATTAAACTAGAGATTATATGAAACATGGAACTTTCAAACACCCTTGAAGCAAGAACCAATTAAACACCTCCTTAAAAGCAAATTAACCCATTAAATTTGTCAAACCTAAGTCACGCTGGTGTTCTAAGCATGATGGGTAAAAGGGAACTCAGTCAACTATAAAATCAGGAGATATTTTAACACTTAGATGTAAAATATCCAACAGTTTCTTCTTTTTCAACTGGTAGATTCAATCTGATCTAGTAAGGTGTGAAATGATTCCGTACATATAATTACCTAATGACCTGGCTGTAAAAGTTCATATCATACTAAAAACTGGCATAGGGGAATATATTTTGAAATTGGTCTCCAAGTGCATGATCTTCAAATGCTTCTACTTTGCAGGTAACTCTACTCCTGTGAGGTGATCCCAGTGAATTCATTATCCTATTTACAGCTGATCTGAAAAACAAAGAGTTTGAACACTTTGAGGCTGTTTATGTGAACAACATGACTCTAGTGTTTGTCTGGGAAAATAAGGCTCCAGCACTGTATCTAAAAGCTTCATCCTGCACCCATCCAATTTTTGAATGTCACCTCCTTCCATAAAATGCAACAATGAGCATTTTGTCCTCCCCAAAAAGGCAGGTCTTGCACCTTTGCTACCCAAGCTAGGTGCATCATTGAGCATCATGGTCCCTAAATATTACCACCTACTTTTTACCCTCAGAGTCTCCTGTAGCTCCAGACAGAGAAGACCTATGCTTTTGGGGACACAAACCCTAGCTCCGTCCTTCCACAGGCTCATTTTGGTTGCCAGTGCTTCTGGTCACAGCTTCTAACACACATCTATCGGTAACGTCTATGGGAACAGATGACTGTCAATGGCTCTCCAGCGTTTGTCCCAAGGATACTGTTAGTTTTCATTAACTACCCACCCCAAAGCCAAAAAAGAGGCTGAGTTACTCTATTTTCTTCCTCCAACCAGATACTTTTTCCATTCATTTTTTTTTTCTCCCCAAGCATAAGATTTTCAAAGCCTTGGCACTGCTTCATCCTTCATTAGCAACATCTCCTTCTGCTCTAATTTCTGCAGGTCATATTGTTGCTTCTATTTTTTCCTCTGCTCTTCCAGCCTTTGTGTTATCTGTACATATGATCATGCTTGAAATCTACTATAGGAAGACTTGACCCAAAAACCAAACAAATTGAGAAGCAGCCATCTGGGGTGAAAATGGATGGTAGTTGATTTAGATGGTCAAAAATAACCTCTGTGATGAGCTCTGACTCTCAGGAAGCCCTGATGCAGGATGAAAAACAACTATTTCCCACTGTGATACAAGTGGCTCTGCAGACCACCAGGTGAAAAGCACTTAAAGAGGTGACTGACTCCTTCTCCTCTCATTTTACCAAGGTGTCTATTTTTAAGTCATACAAGAACAAATAATATGAGGTGAGTGGGTGAAATGTGATGGTCTGTATAATGCAGCAGTTTAGACTGGACAATTTAATGCTCTTTTCTTCGCTGTATCCAGGTATTTCCACTTGGATAACCAAAGCATAGAATTTAATTAGGCAGTTATATTTAGAGCCAGAGCCTGTAACATCCATCTGAACTAAACATTTGTAAAAGCAAGCGTCTAAATCCAACAGGGAGGATTCTCTGATTTCATAACACACCTTTTTAAATATTTCTTAAATTCTTTTGAAACCCAAATATTATAGAGTGAAAAATATAAAGAGAAACTGATTCTTTAAAAAAAGCAAGACTGACTTCATTATTATCTCTAACTCAAACAGTAAAAATTAAGGGAAATAAGAGTACTAGGTCTCTAAGTTTCGGAATAGACACTAAGAAAGGAGACATCTACCAGAGTGCTAACACAGCATTAGTAATGTCAGCATCTTGCAAAATTTAGCCAGTGACTATTTAGAGCTCTATGCACCTACACAGAGAACACATAAACACACACATCCTCTTCCAAATGTGGAGAAAGATTTATTTACTGCTAATGTGTCTTAAATCGTGTACTATGGAATACTGTCGATAGTATTAAATTGCTAGTCTTTGACATTGGGTTATATTCTCTTTCTTCTTTACAGGGCCTATATTGCACCCAAACAAGCCACAAATAAACTTTCCTGATTACATCTCTTCCAAGAGGGCAATTGATGTAGTCATGAACTTAGGTCTTTATGGTCAGAGCTCCTTTTTACCACTTGAGCTCAGTTCCCGCTAGGCTGCTGTGCATCACAATTGGTTAGTTACTAGATTAAAATAATGATACAAGTTATCTGAGTAATTATATGCTAGAAGGGAAATTCTCATGAGACAGCCTCTTTATTAGGACTGGTTTGTGCTACACAAAAAAAAAAAAAAAAGGGGGAAAAAAAGAACTACTAATCTTGCAGATCCTGGATATGTAGTTAGGAGCTATATTACAAATGAAATGTCAGAATAAATCCTGCTTCGGCCAGGAACAGAAGTTAATATAAATTTCAGAAGGCATGAGGTTCCGTATATCTTAGTCACTGAGAATTTAATACAGTTCCCAGGCCGAACCAGAAGACCCTGAGTGCTGGTGTTAATTTAAGGATCAACAGATTAGCAATTCTGCGCCTCCTAGTTGCAGCAGCCCTAACAGCAGCAGCTCTGCAACTGGTCTCAGGCTCCAGAGAGTCTCAGCAGAAGCTATAACAAGAATCATTCTCTTCTTCCATGCACGGCAAATTTCATTGCTATTTAGCACAATCAGTGTTGGAGTCCTGACCAATTTCTCTGGCGGTAGCTTTCTCATCAAATAGACAATTTTCCACAGGGAAGCACAGACCTCTCCACTCTGAGGCCTACAGGTAGATGGTTAGAAGGGAGCAGGGAGAAGTGATGGCTGGACAGGCAGCTCCACTCCTTCCTCACAAGGGCTCCACACCCAAGTGGCCAGAGTGGCCCTAGACTCCACATCCACCAAAAAAAGTCTGTTTTCTGCTTCATGGCTGCGGAGGGTATTCCCTCACTTCCTGCCCCAAGTACATACCCAGCTTACCACCCTTTTACTCAGTTCATGTGAGCTCACACCACTTAGCCAAGCACTGCCCCAGCACTCACAAGCAAGAAGAAAAGCTATTTTTGTGTTTTTAATAGACAACATGCATTTCACTGACCCTGTTTGCTGAAGGCCTTATTGTAATACCCTGCTCTTGGCTGCTGCACCCATTGCTTCAAGGTGCTCATTGGGACAGCAGGGTGGTGGCCTCCCTTCATCTCCAGGAGTCAATATAACTAAAGGATGACAGGATAAGTGACAATGGAAAGGACCTGAGGAGGTCTGTATTCCAATCTCCTGCTCAAAGTAGTTCAGCAGTGAGGTCTGATCAGGTTATTCAGGATGTTATCCAGTCTGGTATTGAGTATTTCCAAAGCTGGAGACAGCGCAACCTCCCTAGTAGTCTCATTCCTACAAAGTCACCAACTTAGAGGCCTATGAGAAGATGGTGAGGCAAGGTGGAAACAGCGTATGACTTCTAGGGTTGTAGGAAATACACATTCATAATCACAGTGTGTGAAGTAGAAGATGGGGAAAGGTCCTTGAGCCATCATCAAGGTCCTTGAGCCTTGAGCCAACTCTAAAGAGTTGAAGAACCCAACCATTTGAAAGCTCTGCAATATTCATCAATTTAAAACTTATGCCTAATGTTTTATGTATCCACTATTTCCCATACAAAACCGTAATTGTTTTCTCTTGCTTCCCACAAATCCTTTATTCAGAATGAAACAGAAGTGCTTCAGTTACAAATGCTCCACTGGCTTTATGTGGGCTGGGATGCTCTGCAATGGAAACACACGGTACTCAAGGGCAATATGTCCCGAAGTGGCTTTCAGCTCTCAAGATACACAGTGAATGAAGAGTTCATTTTAATTCTAGAGAATTCTGCCTGGGGAAGTGAATCTTAACAACCAATTGATCATCAGCATCTGAAAAACTCTGGTGCATATGTTTAAACATGTAGCCAGTCCTAAATAGCTATGTGTCACTGTCATAGCAGCGTGCTTCTGACACTCAAGCACAATCACTTGAAAAAGAAATCAGACAAAATGACTCTTTCAAATGAACTGACATGCTTACCACAAGATCCAGGAAACGAAAACAAAATATCTGCTACCTGCTACCCCAAGGCAGTGGGGACTGAAGAAAATTCCTCTTGCAGCTCTTTATCTCAGTGTTTGGCGATGGAGTTGCCAATTTTTGGAGTTTACTCTCATGTACTCTTTGTGCAGGAGAGCTACAAACAGCATGAAAATGTAGTATGTGTGTAGAACTGCTGATGGAGAAACATTGAGTCCAGGAGTTCACAGTATCACAACCCTAAGCAGGGAAAATGGTGCATTGTTCAATCAGGCATTCATACTGGAAATGATGCTGTGAAACTGAGCTGAGATGTGTTACATCCCATGATTTCTACATGGACACAATGTATTTAAGGTATTTGCCAAGATTTGGATAATTCCTTGCTTTCTAGAAATAATTTCTTCCATAAATATAGAGATAACTTTCAAACAGTATACACATTCTAGTACCTCAACTCTCAAGTAGCACCATAGTCCTATATGGTACAAAAGCTTTTTGGATCAACTCAGAACATAGAAACGCAAGAAAAGTCATGATAGACAACTAGTTCTTGAAAAGTTAATGGTTACATTTCCATCTAGAAATGTAAAGAAAACCCATGGAAAAGCCTCAGGCAAGAAGAATAATCCACAAGTTTCCACTGTTAGAAACAACTTCCACTGATGTCTGCAAGGTATCACATAAGAATGCCAGCCTAGTCAATGTCTGGTTTCTTCTCATAGTGTTCCCAGCTTGCTTAAGTTAAAAGAAAACTTAATAAATTTTTTTTTCACTTAGAAAAGACACACAATGACTTCAAGGCTGAAACCTACATAATAACATCCCAGCCCAAGATAATTGTTCCAGCCAAGTTGTGAATCTATGAAAATAGTGGAGATATTAGAATGAAATACTTACACCTTCACCATTGCAAGCAGCAAGTCTGTTACAGAGAAGTGTAACATACCCCCTCTCCACAGCCATGAAGTCATATTGCTTCATGTAGTGTTCAGCCTAGTTATATGGTAGGGATCATTAGACGGCCCATACAAAAATCATCACTTCACTGACAGTCATATTATTCTCTACTGGCTCCAGACCAAAAATAAACTACAACACACACCACGAGGCTGAAAACACCTTGAATAAAATTTACAAACTGTGCAACACCTTGGACTTCCAAAATACACTGAAACGGAAACATCCCGAGATCAGCAATCATGTAGAACCATCACTGATATTCACAACAATTTTACATGAAAATAAAAAGCAAATCCTGCCTAGGGCAGCATAAAGTACACAGAGCTGGTAATGCACAGCAATAAATTGCAGCAAAAGCCTCATTCAAATGTGGTAATGCACTTGCAGTCATTAAACAGCAAAACACGACTGCAGGAGCTCAAATTCAATATCGACTAGATATATCACCTCCAGCAAAACTTAACTAAATGAGGATTTCCTTTTCCATCACAAAAGGGTGGGCCATACCTTTGTCTTCATGTCTACCACATAATTTTCAGAAGTCTGGTTTGCCTTACTGCAGTCACCACATTGTCCAGACCCCTCTGATCCATTGGAAGCTGCAGACTAAAAAGGAGGAAAAAAAAAATCAAATAAAGTAGTTGAGATGTGCACTATAATTCTATTACACTTAAATGTGAAGATTAGCATGCACATACACACAGGCAGCCTGAATTCAGACAAATATCAGTGGCTCATGCATAAGATTTTCTCCTTGATGTTTTGTCATGCAAAAATTCCTGGGTTTAATCTTATAGCTACTCTCATGGAAGTCTGTGAAAGTCTTAATAGGCTAAATCTACAAGACGATGCTTATCATAATCTCTAGTTGACTTCACAAGGTGCTCTGCAGCCTTCAGCATCAGAACACAGAGACAGGGGAGGAAATCTGCGCCCTGCCACAAAGGCGCACAGACAGAAAGGGGATTCTCATCTAGAGTAGCTGCAGGAATAGATCTCCTTACAGCACCAACTGAATTACCTGGTTTGTTTTCTCATTTCTAATTCATTATGTTCTCCTAAGTGACATATTTTTGGAAGGGTGTCATGCCTGTGTGAAGGACATGTTTGCAAATCTTTTAAATACAAATGCTTTTTTGCTACCTTTCCCTCATTTACACGGACTTCAATCTTACATTGCTTACAAGAAAACCTTCCAAAAAACCGTAGTATTTTTTCAAATAATAACTTTAATAGAAGGTATAGTGAAAGGCTATATTTAGCTGGGGTGTTTTCAGTTTTCCTGCTGGAAATCTAATACATTATTGTAGATTTAGCCTTAAGAAAATAAATATTATAAATGACATCTGTTTGCAATGCTTTGCCCTGCAAAAATGTGCTCGAATGTGCCTTTGAATGAAATATGATGACTGCCACTAACTCAGATCTCAGAAAATTTGTGGGTACTTTGCAAGAGCACGAACAGGAAAGCTGAGTGAGTTCAGAGTACAGTGTCTTGTATCCGTTGGTGCTGAGCATCGCAGACACCCTGAGTGATTTAGGCACATCCTTTTTTAGCCTGTGCACCAGGAGGGCAGTCAATTGTAGCACAACAGGCAAGAAATTGTGAGCTTTTTAAATAGACCAACCGTTGCCAGCACAACTTAGAAAACAACAAGCCGGTGCCACAGAAACAGCCAAATCACATCCACATGTGCAAATGTTTTCTCCTCTGATGCTAGATTGTTTATTTAGGGCTCCATCCAGCAAAAGACTGAATGCTGGCCCCAATCCAGGCAACTACTTAGACACGTGCTTTTAACTTCACTGGAACCAATGGCATTAGACTTGTGGTCCAGTAAAGAATGTGTTTAAATATTGAATCAGGCCCAGCAGCTCAACACTACATGGGGCTCAGCACAGGACTTCATGCACGTCCTCTCTGAGTTTTAGCCTGTTTAGCACGTCCACAGTCACAGAGAACTGTGCATCCCTTCGCCTTGTTTCTTGTCACTGATGGGAGTTGCATATCCCCCATTTGTAATCTGGAAGGGAGCAAGGGACAGCAAGACAACCAGGCCAAAATTATGCAGGACAGCAAAGAATTGAATCCAAGTCTTACACCTTACCTCAGACCCTACAGAAAATCTAAGTAACTCCCTAAGTGTTTCTTTCAGGAAGGGAAAATTGGTTTTACAAGGAGCTAAAAAGCATGCATAAAAGATTTCATTTCATCTTCGCTTTCTCTGAGTACCTGACATTGTCATTATTTACACGTAACAATAGAAAACTATGCAAATCAGTATATTATTTGCTCTAATCATCAAGACTAAACTCTGATCTTAGAGGAGCTAAGCTTCTGCAGCCTCTCAAAAGGGGCTTGACAATTTTCAGCAGAAACTACAGACTGTACGGAAGCGTTTATCAATGAGTGCAGCTGCAAAATTGGATAAGGAACTTCAGTTTGTTTATATTTTACATAGGTTTTTTCCTCAAATTTTTCACCATTAGCTGACTCCAATATTTTCAAATAACATAAAACAATGTCATAAGATGCTATGAAATGTTTCAGTTGTTTTCCTTAGGGAAATGGGTCACAGATAAATTGTTATGAGCAGCAAACCAAGGGCATTAGGAGAATACAAACAGCTCAAGTAAGAGTAATTGTAATAAATCTGGAACATTTCTCTGTTCCAGTGTATTACGGTTTAATAAGCATTAGCAGAATAATACATAGTTCCCAAATTTGAACAAAGTATGTGTTAACAATCCATCTGAAAACCAATAGTCATTTAACTCAGTGTTGTGAAATAAAAGGGACTGTGTAATGCAAACGGCCAAAAGGATACTTGCTGTGTGCTGTGATAGATTTATTAACCATTCTTGGATCTGAGACTTGTCTTATTCTCAATTACATACGATCTTCCCTTTAGAGACTAACTGTCTAAAATTATTTGTACACTTTATATACAAAAGCTGCCTGCTCATGCAAAAGAAGTATTTTAGCAACACCTCATTTATCCTGAACGGTGCAGGTCACCATGAGACGCAGAACTGGCAGCCGCAGGGTGGCACAGTACAAATGCTGAGGAGCATGGGCACCATGCTCGTACCTCCTCGTAGGAGGTTCTGGAAATAATGACTTCAGCCTTGAATTAAAACTACTGACAAAAGTCTAAGCATTTTATCAGACTCCTATATCTAGAAGGCTGGTGGTTGGAACAACACTACCATGCTCTTCACAGAACAAAATATTACCCTATTCTCTTGAAGCTGGTGAGAGAAAGAGAAGAGATTTTACAAGCAAATGTTGCAAAAGCAGATTAAAACTTCATTTGGTAACTTTGCTCACATGGGTAGTAACTATGAGAATCATAGATCACACCAAAAGCAATCTTCCAATTTTGTGTATAATTAATGCTAATCTATTTAGATTATAATTAACAGGAACTATTTAGACTGTAATCTCTTCAGGGCAATGTCTCTCTCATTGTGCAAATTTACAGCATTATTTGAATGTTTATTAATAAAATAGTAATCACATTAGCTACCTTGTTAATTTTATCTAATTTTAACAATGCTCAGCAAAGCTTTTTTGTTCCTATAACATATCTCTCTGGTAGCCTATTAGGACACGCACAATTGTCACAGTCAACAGTTAACAGAATTCTTGCTGATTATATTTTGCCAAAGTACTCAGTTACAAATTATGAAGGACTTGTCACTGGTTCCACTTTCAGCAGGCAACATGTTCCAGTTCATGTCTGAGCCAGCAACCAGCCAGAAGGAGCATCTGCCCTCACAGGCAATTACGGCATATGGGGCTTCCAAGAGTTCCTACAGGACATCTTCCTATAGCAGCCAAACCCTGTAACAGTGGATGAATTCTCCAGTTTATTGCATGGCTCCGGAGTTTATACGTAATATAACAGTAAGAAGTACTCATTACCATCCACAATAGTTACCGCGTGTTTACTTCTCAGAGTGAGGCCCAACGTTGGAAATATAAAAAATATTTAAAAATAGGAAACACACGCAAACATTATTCTCCTCTTCCATGCTCTAGGATGTTGCTGCCAGGACACGGAATTTATTTAGACACGCTCCTGTATGGAACATTTTCTAGGGTGCATATACTGCTTTGTGGCTAGAAAATGCCGATCAGCCTTGCAAAGAGTCCAGGAGCATCAGTAGGATTGTGGAGGAGCTACAGCCCATGAGCCTAAATACATCTGCCACCGCCTTAGGGTTCAGAGAGCTAATGCATCTTATCCTACAACCAACAGCTTAAAGAATGCTCTCTTGTGTGCTTTTAGAGAGAGAAATTCAAAACAGAAGCTAATCTAAGGCCTCTTTTGGCGTTTTGTATCACGAACTGGAAGCTCTGCTCCAGTCACATCAGAGCATGAAGATAAATGCCAGCTTGCCCCAAATGATTTACACTAAGAGAGGAAAGGTATAAAAAAACCTGGTGATCTGTTAACTTTTGGATGCCAATATCGGTCAGGAAGTCTATCATCTTGGTAACCAAATGCTCCCAGGAATGTATAATGCTGAGAGATATTGCTTTTATTTAATTAACTTTTTCAAAAGTAAGCATTCTAAAAAATCATTAGAACATTTAAAAAGCTACAGGGGGAAAGTAAACTGCAACCTAACATATGCCAGGATTATCCATTTTACAGGACATCAATGTAAATTAATTCATTTAGCAGCTATGCTGGAGTAGGAAGCAACCTCAGCTGAACTGAGAGGCACAGCAGGATACCGCTACTAGCAAAGAACACAGCACACCTCTATGCCAGCGTACGGCCAACCCTGCTCACACTCTGCTCAAGCCGTGTGTGAACTAAAAGTGGACTCAAGTCAAATTCATCCTTTACAACATGCCAGCAACCGCAAGAATGCCTTCTGTGTCTCTGATCCATCCATGGAGGGATGCACCTTTCTGCTGCACCAAGGCAGAGTTGACAGCTCTCCCAAATCTATTCTGAGCATCTCAAAATAGAGCTTCTGCTGCTGACAATCTTCGACACACAAACACACACACCAAAAAAAGTTGTATGTCTTGGAAGATTTGTGGGAGACAAAGCATTGCTGGAGACTTGAAGAGTTTTTCCTGCAATGCCATGCAGAGAAATAATCCTACATACTGTAAGATGTGCTTTCTTTTTTTTCTGCTAGTCTATTTCTATGCTTTTTGTAGTCCTTATTACAGAAAGAAATGTTGTTCACCAAATATTTTGTCAGGAATTAACTTTCACAGACAACTGAAAACTCAAGACAATCCCAGAGCAGGCCATGCTAGAAGGTAAAATCATCCCACGGCAAAATATAATCCCACGGAAGCAAGGCAGAGTTCCATTTCCCTCAGCTGGGCCCAAAGTTCAGTCCAGAAATAATACAGCAGAGCTCTCTTCTTGTTCACAAAATACTTATAAAAAGAAGGTGCCTATGTAAGTGTTTCTGAAGGCCTGTGGAATAACATGGTTCAGCATCCCCAGTCAAATGATTTAGTCGTCAGAAAGGATGTTGTTTCTACTTCCACGTTAGGGTTTCTGGTTCGTTGCTTGAAGACTTCAAGGTTTGCTCCACTTCACATCACATTAGCTCAGTCTTTACAGCTGTCTCAAGTCAGCATCATGTTGCAGATTGCTACAAGGTATGATGGCTAAGCCCTGTAAGAACGTCACCACAGTCCCTTCTGTACCAGGCTTCCCCATATAACCAGTAAATGCGAATCAAGAAAAGAAAAATATACATTAGAGCATGGATTCTACTCTAGAAATTGCATTGCAAGTGTAAAAAGTTATTGTATTTGGAAGTGCGTGTAAATATCACAATAATATTTATCTTACTATTGGATTTTTATTATTCCACTTTAGCCAATGTGGAGTCAACCTTTCAGAAGATTTTATGACAGACTTGGAGAGCGTTAGAGCTCAGGAACAATTATGTGGCTTCAGGCCTGTGTTTCAGAAAGGTCAGGATCTGATTTAATGCTGCTCCACCCTCCCAAAAGCAAGCCTTGTTCTCAGTGCGTTTCTGGATGTCAGAATGTCACTAACAAACTCTGCATTTGCTCATCCCCAATACGGAATTGACCATCCACCTAAAAGCTGTCATCCAAGATACCAGTTACTCAGTAGCGGCTGTGGCTGGGCTGACACAAAGGCTATATTCAAACCCAATCCCCCTGATTATCCATACTGCGTAGTTGTTCTGTGACTCTGGTCTGGACAAGACAACTGACTTTCCAGGCAGGAAATTCAGGTAGAGAGGAGACACCAGCTTGTGCGTCAGTTTTCTCTTCCCAGAGACAATGGGCAAGAGTTCAGGTGAAGCTGGCTGGAGTCAGTCAGCTCCACAGACTCAAGCCTTGGGACCAACCAGAAGACAAACCAGCAACTTCATCTTGCTGATCCAGGCTCCATCTCCAGTGTCACTCATGCAGAGATGTCTTTTCAAGCTGGGGTACAAACTGGAGCACTCGTGTCTCCTTTTACAGGGAGCATGGTGTCACTAAGGTCACACAGTGATGGACTCTGCCAAGTGCAATGGTTCATGCCACAGGGAGGGACTTTGGCACTGTGCAGCAACCAGAGTCCTTGCAAACACAAGCCTTGCAAGGGTTGTTGCTCAGGTACAATCTTTTTCCT